>NC_056731.1:478580232-478880232 GCF_019279795.1 Protopterus annectens
ATCCTTAGTCCTTGTTGTATGTTTGAACTTTTTCAGTCTTGAAGTAGACATATAATATGTAGCTTGCTTCTTGCATGTATAGATCTGTCTGTCTTGCTTGTGTGTGGATCTGTTAACCAGCTAACCTTGTGGGAAGTCCCACAAGGACAAAGAGAAGATGAGAAGTCTACACTTTGTTGCTTTCTGGGAGCCAAATTATAGCCATTACCTAATCTATTAAGCAGGCAGTTTAATGGATTAAGTGCAAGATAAAAGAGTTGTGGTGACAGAGTCACCCTGGAATATCCCTCTTTGGATTTTTATCTCTGGAATAATAATTTGTCCTTTATCATGGCTTAACTGCAAAGCAGTTTGCCACTGTTTCATGGTCTCTGTGATGTAGTTTATCAGTGCAGGGTCTATCTTATACATTTTTAAGCACTGTTTTATCCATGAATGTGGGATACTGTCAAATGTTTTTTTGTAGTCTATTTATGCCATATTTAGATTCTTCCCCTTTTTACAGTTCTCCGCTGTGATTTTATTTAACAACAAATGATCCTTTGTTCCATATGACTTTCCTTTATTACCCTTTTGTTCTGCTGCCATAATTGAGTTTTCTTCTAAATGACTATAAACTCTATTGGCATCATCTCCATTGTATAGTTTATATGACATCGGAAGGCAAGTTATTGGTTTATATTTTTAGGCTAGCTTGCAGGTTCACTCCTAAGTAGAAGCATGTTTTTCCCTATTGTTAGCCAGGCTGGTGTCTGTTCAGAATGCGCATTACTTTACTATATGGATGAGTAGATGTCGTTATTACTTTTAAAATGATGATAGACACTGTGGTAAGGGAGCAAATGGCAACAAAAGGACCAAAAATGCAGTGAACCAAGTCTCAGGAAAACACTCCTAGAAATAAAACAAATACTCAGACTTGGAAACACTCGCAGCTTCTCAAATGTTTAATAGCAAATTGAGCATACAGCTTTCAGGTTGAACCCTTCTTCATTGCAGAGGTCCTCAGTTTAATTACAGAGACTTGTTTTCTGTATAGTCAGCGCACTCCAGATATGCATGGGTTTAGGCTCACTTGCAACAGCAGGGGAAATAGCTGTATTAGCAGAGATCCCCATTATTTCAGGAAAATTCCACTGTGATTTTAGGTTAACACTTCTGGAGGTTCAAGTTGCATTAATGGCTAACTAGAGGTATAAATTACAGTAAAGAAGGCTAGTTATCACATCATCACCAGCTATAGGTCACCCTGTCAATGTCAAGTACCTTAATGTATTAGTGGGAATCCCTGTCAGTGGCGGCTGGTGATTTCAAATCAAAGTGGGGCTGCAGGAGACAGCTGAATGGGTGGGGTCAATGGGAATGGGTGTGGCCAACTAGAAAGGGGAGGAGCTATGCTCAAAACCACAAAAACTGTATCTTTAATTAAATACGCTGCCTTGGGTGCCAAACTATCATTATGAGAGTCCATTCAAGACAAAATGAAGTGTAGAAGAAAAAAAATTTCAATGCATTGGTTGCATGACAGCTTACTTAATATCTAGATGGAAACAAAAAGGTTGTGAGGCATGAAAAAATAAATTACTCTTAAATACATTACTGGAGTGCCAGTCAAAATCAAGTATAAGGAAAACAAGCAGCACTCAACTCAAACTACTTCTCCTTGCACTGCAGTTCTAATTGTAATGTATATTCAGCTTTATTAAAGTACCAAGTAACATGTTGAAAGTAGCAATCTCTGTGATACCCCCACTTGTAAAAATGTTTCTTATCCAAAAAAGACCTGCTGCCTGACAACAACTATCTACTTGTTTCATGGGGAAAACATTATCAAAGTAAAAAATGAAAAGCAAACAAGAAACAAGCTCAACATACATTGCTTAAAGGATTACTGCACAGGTTATGGACCACACACAATAGATTGGCATTCTGTTTAGTTTGCAGGTAAAGCCTGCAAATGTGACTGCAAGTCTCCAACAAATGCAATGAGCTTCTTAAAATAATGTAATCCTGTCCTTTATTGCAAATACTGTCATATGCATTTCACTACCCAAGGCTTATACGTTATCCAGTTATGTAAGTATTCTCTGCATGGCAACAACAGAAAGGCTTTCGGTGTTGGCAGTTCTTTAACAGTATGCTTATTAAAACTTACTTGCATCTTACAATCTCAGACAAGCTTACCTGATGGTCATTAAAGCATTGCTACTTAAACACAGAGCAACAGGCAATGTAACAGCACATATTTTCTGAATAACAAGAAGCATAAATCAACAGCATAAAAATATGACAGAAACCAGAACTTTCTGAAAAATCAAGGACAGATGAAAAGCTACTGTAGTACTTGTGCCTACCTTGGATGGGGGGATACTCTGCATATTTACACTGCATAACTGCTCCTTGCCTTGCTTGGACACATCCAGAGTCATTACACGGGAGAGTGGAGTACAAGTATGTCACAATTTGAAATGTCTCTGGCTGACAGTGATGGCCCTGACACATTTGGTCATACCTCTCAACCTCAGAGCAAGAAATCTGGACAAAGCCATACATCAAAATGGGACAAAGGCCCAAAAATAAGGACAATTTTTGGTACTTGTGTATTATCGCAACCACATTTCCAAGGGGCAGAAATTTCCAAGGTTTACGTGAAAGTATGAATGCTAACCTGAAAAGAGTTGGCCAAAGTGTGAATTACTACTGCATCACATTGTTTATAAGTCTGGAAGAGGAATAATGGCAAAATTTCTTTTCCTGGCTAGCACGATTCCCGATGTGACTTAATGAAGAATGCAGTTCAGATGCCTGCTGCTTTTGAGTCCTGCAAAGAAGGACCTGATGTTCTTCGTGTTTTACTGTTGCAGTCATTACATTTGGGTAATCTGCTGGCAGGTTGCCCTCAGTTGGCCTGAATTCCAAAGTCTTGGGTCCTGCGTCAGTTGCTGTCTCCTCTTCCATGAAGTCAGGTCATCAGGGGTATAAAACAAGCAGCCAACACCATTTTCTTTAGTCTTTCTTGCCTCGCGGTGCCTGAAGCAGTTCGTAAGTGCCGGTCGGCCGACTCCTGAAATTTTCGAATTCGAGTTTCAGAACCAAAGTCTTCACTAAAGCTAAGTACCCCATAGGGGAAACTTTTTTCTTGCTCCATACCTATGTCAGTAAAAGTTACTAATTGCATTACTTGTGGGAAGCAGCTACCTCATAAGGATTTCCATTTATACTCTATTCCTTGCCTAGGCCCTGATCATAACATGCCTAGCTGTCGGCTTTGTGCTACATTTAACCAACACACTATTAAGCGTCGGTATATCTTTGCCTCAAAATATTTTGGAAACAGATTTAACTATCCTGAAATGTCGTTGGATAGCAATCCGACTACCGGAGTACACAAAAAACACAATGAAAAGGACAGAGACTGACTGTCGAGGTCCAAACCCGACGACGAAGCTTCTCCTAAGCCAGTCACCAGTTCGGTACTCAGGCACATTCGCAGCCCCTGATACCCGCTACTTTTGAGTCGCAGGCCCCTACCGAGACCCATGTGGAGTCCGGCACGGCGCGAGATTCTCAAAGTATTGTACCCGCGGATGTCTATCCCTCGGATGGGTCCAGAGCCGCTGAGCAGGCACTGGCTTCTGAGGGTGTATTCAGGCCCCAACATTTTTATATAAAATCAATGCCAGCTTGAAAATCAAAGACAAAAGCAACTTCTAAAGCTAAAAAAACGGCACATGAGCCACGTGCACTGGCCTTTATGCCCAAAAAGCAGATGATCAAACTGGCTGAAGACCTAATTACCTTGACCAGGGGTTCCCAACCCCCACCTGATAAGAGGCCTAGGCAAGACACTGATTATGAATCTTCAGATCTGGTTTCTGTTTCTTCTGATTCCTCTTCTGATCAAGAATTATCTATACCACCCTATTCTGATGCAGAGGAATCTATCCCATCTGCATCTCCTCCTGAAGATTATTCCTTTGGAGAAACCTTGCATACTTTGAGGGAGCACTGGAAGAGTCAAGATTTCTCAGAATCAAAAAAGAGGCTCAGGGATTTTGTTCTTCTCCCTCAGCATAGGCCTTTAGCCATAACTCCTGTTTTAGACATTGTGGATGATGTGTTTTCGGAGTCAAGCTTAACTCCAGACTCCTTACCTCTGGCTCCTAACAAGTCAGACAGATATTACAGGGTGACTGACTCACACAAATTTTTATTTAGAAACGCTGCTGCTGACCCTGAAACTATTTCACAGGGTCCAAAAGGTGTTCCTCAACAGCAAAAAATCCTACCCCCTCTGACAGAGATTCCAGGGCACTAGATAGATGGGGAAAGAAGGTTTATCCATCTGCAACCTTGGCAATTAGGACCTTAAACTGCCAGTTTCATATGCTCAAGTATCAACAGCATGTTATGGGATTACTGAAACAGAAAATTATGTTGATTTCTGAATGTGCAGAAAATAAAGAATTGCAGGAATTATTGCATGCAGCTGAACAAGTTGGAAAGCTTACTTTGCAAAGTGGTTTTGATTCCTTAGAGGCCTCCTGTAGGGCCGCAGTTACTGGATCTGTGATTAGGAGGCATGCCTGGCTAAAAGAGCAAAATTTGAATGATCATGTTAAAGCTAAATTGCTGGATGCACCTTTACAGCATGACACTCTGTTTGGTATTAATTCAGAAGAGGTTTTAAAGAAAATGGAAGACAAAGCTAAGTCTATGCAAACTGTAAAAGACTTCTTACAAGTGCAGCCACCAAGATTCAGTAGACGCTAGCCTACAAAAAATTGGTCCTTTCCTGTGTCCGACAGAGCTCAAAGGGGCAAATCCAGGTGCCCTAAAGGTTCAAGATACCAGTCACAGGATTCTTACAGGTCAAAGCAATGGGGTGCTTCCACCTCCAAATCTGGAGGAAATAAAGTGCAACCCTGCAGTTAACAGTCTCAATGACTTCCATCTGCCATCACCAAGCACTTATCTTTTGGCAGCACCCTTAGGGGGAAAATTAGCACTTTATGCTCAAAATTGGCATTTGATAACACAGGACAAGTGGGTGTTAAACATAGTATCTCAGGGATACACATTCCACTTCCACACTCTGCCAATAGCAAACGGTTGGCCAGATCTGCCAAAAAATCAATGGGCAGAGGCACAGAAACAGGTTATGTCCCTCATGGATATGGGGGCTATTCAGCCAGTACCAGAACAGGAAAAAGGACAAGGGTTTTATTCAAGACTGTTCTTGGTACCCAGAAAAGACAAGACCTAGCACCCAATACTGGATTTATCAATTTTGAACACATACCGGGACATTCCAAAATTCAAAATGCTAACTTTGCAGCAGCTTCTGCCCATGCTGGGCAAGAATGCTTGGCTGGTGACATTAGACCTAAAAGAGGCATACCTTCATATCCCAATAAGGGAATTGTGCAGAAGATACCTCCATTTCAAGGCTGGCTTTATGCATTATGAATTCTCTGCACTGCCCTTTGGCTTATCTACTGCGCCCAGGGTCATTACAAAGTGCCTGGCACCAGTAATTGCATTTTGCAGACAAAGAAGTATACAAATCTATCCTTACTTGGACGACTGTCTCATTCAAGCAGAGAACAAGGACATTCTTCTTCAGCATCTGGCATTTGTGAAAAGGCTTCTAACATGCCTAGGGTACACAATAAATGAAAATAAATCACAACTGATACCCCCTCATAAGATAACATTCCTGGGTGCAAACTTGAATACAACTGCCCAGATGGCTTTCCTCATGCCAGACAAACAAAAGCAACTGACTACTTACTTCAGACTGATGGCAACAAAAACCCAGTTATCTGCAAGACAAACTCTGGAGGCTTTGGGGTTCATGGCATCCTGCATTCTACTGATTCCATATCCAAGACTGCATATGAGGAAACTACAGTGGTACCTAAAACGTTTATGGAGTCAACATTGTCACAGTCTGGAAACAATGATTCCTCTCATTCCCTGCCTACAACAGGAGTTTGTATGGTGGGCAAAGGCATGTCATCAAAACATGGGACAGGCTTTCACTCTACCCCCTGCCAGCCATACCTTAACAACAGACACATCAGATTATGCATGGGGGGCCCACCTGAAGGGAAGATGCAATCAGGGCATATGGACCCCAAAACAAATGCATCTACATATCAACCAAAAAGAGATGTTAGCTGTTCAAAATGCTGATAAAGACAGACAACACCACAGTTATGTGGTACATAAACAAACAGAGAGGCATGCGCCCTTTGCAGACTAGCCATGGCACTGTGGGACACAGCCTTGACTTACCAAGTACATCTTCAAGCTCTATTCCTGCCAGGAAAACAAAATACTCTGGCAGACAATTTAAGCAGAAACCGTAGGGACCCTCACGAGTGGAAACTAGATCCACAAGTCTTCAGCATGATAACAAAGAAATGGGGGCGCCCAAACATAGACCTCTCTCCTTAGAATTATCAACTGGAAAAATTTTGCACAAGGACTCATCACAGACAAGCATGGAAAGTGGATGCCCTATCCTTCAGTTGGCAAAACCTATCAGTTTACGCCTTTCCTCCTCTGCCTCTTCTTCCCAAGGTCCTACTAAAAGTCAGGCAAGAGAAACCAAAGATGATACTAATTGCCCCGGACTGGACCCGCCAATACTGGTACCCAATCCTAAGGAATATGTTTCATTTCCCAGCTTGGTACTTGCCTCAAATACCTCACTTACTGTCCCAGCAAAACAATCAGATCCTGCAACATCAACTCCAAACACTGAACCTGGCAGCATGGCTGATCATGTAGTTATTCAAACAACACCTCTCAGTAAAGCTGTGATGGATGTCATTGTAGAAGAAGCCAGAAGGCCTAGTACTAGAAAATCTTATGCTGATAAATGGAAGAGATTCTGTGCTTGGAACCAAGCACAAGGAACTGACACAGCAGAACCAAATATTCCTCAGATTTTACAGTACTGGACTGAGATGCTTGACAAAGGCATAACTTTATCATCAATAAAAATCCATGCCTCTGCCATCTCGGCTCATTTACAACACAGTGCCGCCAATCTTTCCTCATCCTTTACTAAAGCAGTTTCTTAGAGGGGCCAACAATTTAAGACCTCCCAAAAGATCACCAATTCCTGCATGGGACCTCAATTATATGTTGGAAAAGCTCACCCTGCCTCAATTTGAACCAGCTGCTACTGCAGATCTAAAGTTCTTATCATGGAAAACAGCTCTGCTCTTGGCAATTACTTCAGCAAGAAGGGTCTCAGAGTTACAGGCCCTCATGGCTGTGGAGCCTTTTATCATATTTTACCCAGACAGGGTGTCCCTCAGGACCAATCCTTCATTTTTGCCTAAGGTGGTTTCCAGTGTGGCTCTTAACCAAACTATTCATCTGCCAACTTTTTATCCAAATCCGCAAAACAAGAAGGATAACAGGATCTGCATTCCTTGGACGTACACAGACAACTAAGATTCTACTTGAGCAGGACTAAAGCTCTAAGAAAAACTGAGCAGTTACTAGTGACATTTGCTGCAGGATCAGAGGGAAAGGCTATTTCAAAGCAGATAAGCCACTGCATTAATTTCTGCTATTTACACCATGGCAAACCGGTGCCTAAGGGCATTAGGTCTCATTCCACCAGGGCTGCAGCTACATCAGCAGCTTTTCTCAGAGGGGTACCAATCAGACATTCTAGAGGCTGCTGCTTGGAGTTCTGGTCACACTTTTACAAAGCATTATCATTTGCCTCTCTACTCTAAGTCCAGGGCAGGCTTTTCCACTGCAGTTTTGCAGGGCCTTATAGCCACCCCTAATGCAGTTTAGCTCCAGCCATCCATCCATAACTTTGGGATTCTATCCAAATGTAATGACTGCAACAGTGAAACATGAAGAACATAGTACAGTTGTGTACACTTACCATAAATGCAGATGTTCGAGTGTATTCACTGTTGCAGTCCAAGTTAACCCCCCCCCCATCCCCTTTTATTCTGGATTTTCTCTTTCCTTCACTATATTCTACAACCTTTGTGGTGTATTTGCTTGTAGATGAAGGTAACGTTTGTATTGTTGCATGTATATATAGTTTATATATATATATATATATATATATATATATATATATATATATATATATATATATTTTTTTTTTTTTTGCTACCCATTTGGGGGGCACCTGACATCTGGGCAAGAAAAAATAAAGAAAATGGTGTCGGCTGCTTGTTTTATACCCCTGACGTCATGAAAGAGGAGACAGCAATCGACGCAGGACCCAAGACTTTGGAATTCAGACCGACTGAGGGCAACCTGCCAGCAGATTACCCAAATGTAATGACTGCAACAGTGAGGTGAATACACTCGAACATCTACATTTATGGTAAGTGTACACAACTGTACTTTTCTTTCTTACATTTTTTTCTACATTTTTCCTAAGCATCTCATTTAAAAAAAAACACTTTCCATAGAAGAACTATGCAGAAAAGTGAATAAAAACAAGTAATATTACAAGTAAAAACTGCTGTGTACTAAATCTCCCTACTCAGGGATGTGTTGTTTTGTTCCCGAGTGGGACTCGTGTGCGAGGGGTGTTAAAACCTTATCCCACTTCACACAGACATAGTTCTGTACATCTGAAGTTGCTGACTATCAACAGGCAGTTACACTACGAACAATGAGGACTACTTTATTGAAATATGTACAAAATGTAACAATCGCAATTCACTGTGTGGCCACATAAAGGGAGTTGAAATGGGCCGGTTGTCTTCTTGTGAACATGACAACTTTCATGAGTTGTAACATAAGAATGACTGAGAAGCAGCAGTCATGTGGATCGCTTAGGAAAGAACATGACTAGGGAGAGGAATTTTACCGTTATTCCTCTTCCTACATGAAAAACGATCTCACTGAATAGAAGTTAACAGTGACACCCCTTCTTAGGTTAGCAGGCATCATTTGTTGAAAACGTTGCAAGTTAGGGTACTTCGGAAAAGTGGTTGCGATAATACGCAAGTACCCAATTTTTAAATATTGCTCTTATAAACTTAGAATAATAATAAAATAGTAGGTCTTGCATTAGTATGAATTTTCTGAAGGATATGAAATCTGAAACTCAAATGTCTGTCATTTTCTAACTTCAAACTTTAATGATTTGCAAATAATTTGCCAGAAAACCACAATTTTATGAAAACTGGACCAAAAATGTGATGCGAAAATCTGCACACACAGACACACAAGTGGTAGCAGATTTCCAGAAATTAATTCTAGAACAGATGATGGAACTAATCAGCATGTACACTTTAATTAAGCTAACATAGGTGAGGATCCACTCCATTCCACAAACACTGTTGTGTTGCTACAGAATTTACTATACAGTTTAACATCACGGAACAGATAAAGTATCATACATTTATATACAAAAATTAAAAGGGTATTCAAAATTCATATATTAGGATGACACAAATAAAAGAACTGATCAAGACTGTTTTTTATAAAATCAATTCTGTGCACGAAATCGAATACAGATTAATGACACAACATCCAAAAAAAGAATATTTATCTATTTAGTTACATTTGTTTACCAGAGTACTGCACTGCTCAATACGGACCAGTTTCAGGCTCAGTTTGAAATATGCAAACAGGATCAAAGTCAATTACCAAGTAATATAAAATAAAATTACACCTCTCTGTGGCAGATTCACCCTTCATATCTCAGTATCTGTGTATCTTATACATAATAACTGCATGCTTGCACAACTGCAGGGGTAGGCATGAATTTAAAACCTATAGTGAAGTTTGGTACACAACTAGCTAAACATAAGCGACTAATACAGGAACAAGGAGTCACAAAGCATCACATGAATCCTTTCTGCAGAACTGCTGAAAACTACATGTACAGAGAAATAATTATCTTGAGTTAAAATTTTGAATTTTCTAACCATTTAGAGAGTTTATGCAAAATTAAGCGTACTAAGGAAATATACAGATTTCCACAACTTTTTAAACTTCAAGCTCCATCTTCTGTCCCGTGCAATAACATCAGGCATAAAATCAAGCCTGTTGAAAATTTTGGATACTCCAGTGTCTTTTTTAAATCTTTTTTGAATCAGCTGTTGTTTTCTTAGTACTGCTGCTTTAATAAGTAAAATATGCACTCTGTATTTCTTAATAAAAACAATAAACGAACAAATTACTGAAAAACAGTAATTATCTTCACAAATGCTTGGGACATCACTTATTATATGTGCATGAAAACTGAGAAAGCAGACTATCAAAAAACTTAGTAAACAAGGAAAATACATGCTTTTATAACTTAAAATGTTGCTTATTTAATAAAACAACCAATGTATTACAAAAGACAAAACCAGTGCAGAAACAATCCAAATCTGTTTCTTCTAGAACACCTGACTCATCTTCAGCTGATCACGTTACGATTTTCAGGCTACATGAGGCCTGTCATTTTAATTTAACATATAAAAAATGAAAATAAACACATTTAAACATAAGTAGTATTACAAATTTTGATTAGAAGTAGGCCCTGAACAATATATAGAGTGAAAGGTAAATTATTTTGGGTGGCAATAACACTTTACACACTGTAAGTGAAATGTGTAACTCCTTGGCATTGCAGAACTGTGGTGGCTTTGTGACCTCTGACCACCACAGAATGGAAATGCTGGCTGCAAAAAAACAAATGGTGTCAGTATAGATATTTAAGTTTCCCAAGTAACTTCTGTCAGCTTCAGTCTAGTTACAGTCCGAACTGTTCACTGTTGAACTGATACTTGGTCATGATGCAGAGATACCTGCCTTCCTGACAGATACTTACAGATATAGCTGGTTGATCTAACAAAAGCACGTGTGTAAATAGTAAGCAATTTAAATACAAAATGTTTTAAGAATGATTGACATGTCCTTAAGTTCAGACCTGACACAATCTGTCAATTTATTATAGAATACTCTAAATCCAATTTCAAAAGAGGAAAAAACATCCTGCTTGATTGGTTTACCAGAAAGAAAGAAGATACGTCAGGTAGAACTCTTTACTGCAGTCTGTGAGTAACCAATACCCTATACTTGCTAACTGGACTTTCAAAAATAAAACCTCATCCTGTCCTTATGTCTAGAACATAGTTTCCATCCAACAAAGCTCTGATTTCCACAGTATTCTGTTTAGTGATTACTGATCTAGTCTGCTTTTATGGTGATATATACATTGCCCGCTTGTGAATACAACAAAATCCCACAAATCCATTCTCTCAGTAAACATTAGATTAGTAAATCATACTAGGATTTTTCAGCTGCCGAACAATCTAGTTCAAAAGATTAAAATAATAAAGAAACCAGTTTGGGGGGAAAAAACTGATGTAAAACACTTGCAGAATCCTATCAGCATTAAAAATAAACATAAAAGGTGTCAGAGATGAAGTCATGGAAGCCCATATATCTTAAAATAATGCAGATGTTTCTCTTCAACCTAAGACATTTGCATTTTGTGTGTGAGCAACTCTGTTATTGTATAACATGCATTTTGTCTATCAGCAACTCCATTATCATATTACGTACATTTTGCCTATCAGCACCTCTGTTATTGTATTCCCTTTTACCTGATGTTTCATCATTTTGACAGCATTTGCGTTTTCTAAATGGTTTCAAAAAGTATGGTAAAAAAAAAAAAAACTGTTATCTGATATTCAAGACAAGGATCCTTATTACTCGCATCCTTGTATACTTATGTTACCTGTAAACATGACATCCTTAAGTGTATGTTTTCAGCTTCCATGGACTAAGAGAAATATGACAGCTTGCTTGAGAATGACTTGGTTATTCCCCTTCCAAGAAAAGAAACATTACTGTCCACTAGGATTGAAGATAAATGTCATCTTTGCAAACATTATTTAGAATATGAATATTCTAAATAATGTTTGCAAAGATGACATTTATCTTCAGTCCTAGTGGACAGTAATATTTCTTTTGTTGGAAGGGGAATAGAAGCCGCGGTGGTGCAGCGGTAGCATTGTCGCCTCACAGCAAGAGGTTCTCCCGTTCGATTCTCAGCTGGAGTGCCTTCTGTGTGGAGTCTGCATGTCCTCCCCACGGTCGAGTGGCATTCAAAAGACATGCGTGAATGGGCGTGTCTTCATTGAAGGCTGGGCGTCAGGCTGGCACCTCGGTACCATAAAATTCTACTGCCAATCATTAGCAGACCGGAGTTCCGCTGTGGCAACCCCTAACCGGGAAAAGCTGAAAGAAGAATCCAATTTAGAATATTTGAGAAAGCTGTTTATACTCCAAACGTAGACTATGTAAATAGATGTGTTGTATACCTAAAAAAAGCCATATGGATTTTTATATTGTGGAGTATTATCACAACCCTCATCATAGTCATTTATAACATACTTAGTAAGATAGATGTTGCATCACAGTTTCAAAACCATTGGACATTTTTATTATCGTATTATTTGGTCTTTCTCAGCCGACCAATCAAGGCCACATAATTTTCCCAATTAGCTTTTTTGTTCACCTGTGTCTGCCATTTTAGTACCCCACATCACCATGCAAGGACTATTCCTTATATTCCTTATTAGCAAACATCTGCTTATTTGTAGGCAGTGGGGTTGAGAGTCAGGTGCTCTGAAGCCACTATCTTCTGCTAATTTAGCTGTTTTAGCCAGCACTCCTCATTGTGTGGTGGCCAGACAACACACTGCCATAACCTACACAAGAATTGTAAATTCTCTGTATGTAGTACCAAAAATCAAAACAAGAACTGCAGCAGCAAAAGAAACTCTTTGAATGAGGAAACAAACACCAAAATGTAATATTCTGTTAAGTGCTTTGTCAAAAACAAGACTTGTAGAACAGTGAATACATACAAAATCACCCAATAAATATATTTTAAAGTGATGTGTTCCATAGAATAACCATTCCCAGTAATAGTGCTAGATGGAAACTGTTGTTTCATAGACTGTGACTAAATAATTAATATAAATTATGTCCTAAATAGAACATGTCAGTGAGGTGGACAAGTGGACAGTGTCAGGTGCTATGAGGACAGCATCTACAGCTAATTTGGCTTTTTTCAGACAAAACACCTCATTCTGTGGTGGATGGGTAGCATGCTGCCAAGATGTGGGTGCTTCTACCCACCCACCCTGCTCAGAAACAATGCACATTCACTATTTCTCTGGCCTGATTCTCTGATTCTTGTGCCCTATGTCTGTCATACAACAGGTAAAACTCATGCTCCTACCTTCTTTTTTTTTTCTTTCATTTTTCTGATGAAGTAAGTTTACAGACTTGCTTAGGATTATGCAGCAACAGACCTTAACCCAGAAATGTTTAACAAAAGATAATTTTTATTTTATTTATTTGCTTTTATTGTATGTAAATTTACCGTGATAAATCCCATTAAATTTGACACACGACTAGTCACTGCAAAAACAAGTAGATATACAAATCAGATTCCCTATGAGCAAAACTCAAGATATTATACAATACCGCTTACCTTTTTTCATGGATAAAACAACTTCTTTAACCCCCCCCCCCCGATGTTAGGGAGCAACCCCTCACATACCACAATCTCTCTCTCTCTCTATATATATATATATATATATATATATATATGTATATATACACATATATATATATTTATATATATATATATATATATATATATATATATATATATATATATATATATGATATACAACTGTGAGGATAATTATTACTAAAGCATCTGCATAATGTGACTTTGACAACTTCTTACCTTTAGTAATAGTGGCTGGCTGCAGACAGAAGTTAGTTTTGTCCATTGCGATGGTCCCTGAACTCCGTGATGGTCTAAAAGTACTATCTGCTACTGACTGTTTTTCGGTTCTCTTTTTTCCCAGGAAGAGAGCCGAGAACCAATCAGTAACATCCAGCCCTTCCGCGTCATGTACGTGACTGTGGACGTGGCAGTCCGATCCCCTTCCACATTAGTGGTTACAAAACCGCATAGATTTCTGGGCATGCCACACTCCAACACTTCTCTCCTTCATTCAGAATGTTTTCACAGCACTCCGGATTTGTAGAAACTATTTTTTTTTTTTTTTTTTTTTACACCCGGAACTCGCCAAGCATGCGCACTAGCGCAGTTTGAGTTCCGGGACTCGCATCTAAACAGCAGCCAGCCAGTATGACAGTATTGCAAAAGTAAATATTTTATTTTTTTTCCATAGCTGGGGGGGGTTGCAGTCCGGCAGTCTAATAGCACGAGCCGCCACTGGTTGTAACTCATCTTTTGTTCCACCATTTCTCTATAAAAAAAATCTTCTCCTTTTTCATTACTTCTAAAGTCAATTCCTGTTCTTTCTTCTTTTTGTTTAGAAGTGTTATTTGTTTCTCTTTTACTCACTTTAGAATTTGGCAGTACATATGCTTCATTTTTCTCATAACTTATTTTATGATTCATAAGTAGTGGATCTCCTGCTAAAGAGTTTGTGTTTTTATATTTTTTTATTTCACAAGATCATGTCATTTTTTTTTTACTTTATGTAAATTTACTCCACATTGATCTTATTGTCTTTGTACTGCATCAACCTCCTCCATTGACTTTTCTAAGCATATTAAGCTATAATATTTATTAGTTGACATCCTGTATTATTAAACAACTCTGATTTCCCAAAACATTTTCACATTGTTTACTCCATTTGGAAATTTATTTAACCGTAAGCCCATCAGCACCTTTTGTTTTACTTTTATGCTTTCTCTCAAATGAAAATTTCCCATTGAACTGATTTAAGCTTCTAAACTATTAGTTTTATTTTTGAGACTTCTGGCATTTAGCAAAGCTATATTTGCCTGTGATGTTTTTTTATCTTGAAAAATTTTCAGATTTTTATTTTAATTAGAAGAGTTCTTAAAAATGAACAATAAGGATGGAACATTACTTGTTTATAACTTGTACTCTCTGGGGAGATAGGTGAAATTCATTCGGTTTAAAGCACTGTCTGGTTGTATGTTAAATTCCACCGGACAGGTAGTGAATCCCCTATATGTCAGACCATGTTGTAGGCCATTAATTGAATGACAATATTTTTGTCTTGATATTCAGGTGCCATTTAGAGCCACAAAAAGCCAAGAAATACCTGGAACTGGTACAGAAATCCAAGCAAAAAATAAATAAATAAATGACTAGGAAGCCAAATACCACAGGAAATGAATCTAACAGTGGTAGAAACCACTCCAGTTTGCAGCTGTTGTACAAAGAAACAATCCTTTATTGGTAAAACCACTGCAATTCACTGTTAAGCACTTTCATCTAAACATAGACTTCAGAACCATGAAAACTCCTCTAAACATTGAATTTAAAAGTTCAGAGAAATAAAACCACACCCCCAGGAGCTGTCAGTCAACATGCAAGCTAAACAAAGCCCAGGAAAGTTCTCAAAGCTGTACACACACCAAAAAACACTTCCACACTAACCAAGTAAAAATCACTAAAAACAAATCTAGAATGTCAAAATACTACAGAAAGCCATAAGAGTTGTAAAATTTTGTACAAACTGTGTTGGCTTTTCTTTTAAGTTCACTAGCAATGGAAATATAGTCATTAAATCCAGCTGGATTTACTGTGTCTAAAACTAGCTACTAATACATCTCACAATGTAGAAGTCTATTTTCCCAATCAGAAAGGCACCTGCTCCCACCTGTTCAAGCCCCAAAAAAGTGAACTTCTTGAAACTGGAGCATATACAAGCATGCCTAGTCAAAGCACTCTTTATGTCCCTTTTGGATATACTATAATAGTGTTGGTATATCCTTTTTCTAAGTGCATTTCTAGTCTTACCAATATAGAAGGCAGGGAGTGACATACATTTTGCCAAGCAGACTAACCTCTTTTACCACAGATGTTCATATCATAACTTTTTCTATTGTGTCACCTTCATAACTGGTTTCAGTATAAGTGCACTAATGGCAACATCCACATTTTGTTGTAGGCCAAGAGTCACTTTGTCTGGAAACAATCGGTTTCTCCAATCACTGTTTTATGATAGACTTGTTCTCAAAATGTGAATGAAGGGAAACCAGGAAGATGTTGTTTGAGTCCCTCCTCACAATGTAAGATGGCCCAATTTCTCCGCACCACTTTTTGGATGTCTTTAGAGTTCACTGAGTAATGTAAAACCATATTAGCGTGGCCAAAAGTATCCTTACTTTCTTTTGTCTAGTCTTTTGACTTAATATTATCAAGGCCATACCTAATAATAGGTGAGTACCTATTGTCTCTGTCTGCCCACACATCCTTCTGAAGATTATCAAGAAGAGTTTTGGGATACGCTTTTCCAAAAACATAGATTTGAGGGTGTCAAACTGTGTTAAACAGTTGTTGTCTCAGATGTCAGGTGAGAAATCCTGATAAGTTGGCTTTTTACAAGCCCCTTCTTTTGATGGAAAGGGTGACAGACAGCTGGTGTACGATAAAAAATAAATCTGTGTGTCCATACCACCATACTCGTCTTTCTAGACTTCAATGTCCAAGTTGTTAGGTCAGCATTATGGGTAAATCTTAAAAAAGTAGTACTAGACTGCAATTCATCCATAAAAGTATCCAGTTGTGTCTCTGTACCCAACCAAAGGATCAGTAAATCATCCAAATAGTGAAAATACCCCACACATTTTTTTCGATAAAGGGAGCTTGAACAAAGTCATAAGTTCCCATCTCAGTAAGATGACGTTTGCAAAGATGGAGACACATGAGCCCCCCATAGCTATGCCTTTCAGCTGTTTGTAAAATTCCCCATCAAAGGTCAAAAAATTGTTCAATACAAATCACAAACCAGTACTATGTCTGAAGGTGTAAGAAAACCGTATTGTGCCACCATTTCACCAAACCATAACGGACCTTCCTCTTGAGGAATCATAGTGTATAAAATCTGGATGTCACAAGTCACAAGAAGACATTCACTCCATGATCCAGTTTTCCAACGTTTATTTAAAAGATCCCAGGAATCTCGGACAATGTGTGGAAAACCTTGAACAAGGTGTTTCAACTTGTAGTCTATGAATTGAGCCATTGGCTCTGTAACTGAACCACTGGCAGCAACAATAGGACATAAGGGTGGCTCCAACACATTTCAGTGAATTTTTGGGATGCCAAAAATCTTTGGAATTGTGGGGTTTTGCACTAAACGATAATTGTACAGTCCTTGAGATATAGTATCAAATAACAGTAGTTCATCCAAGAACCCTTTGATTGCCCTATAAACAATATTGATTTCATTTATAGAGACTGTACAATACACCTCATTGTCATTCAACTATCTTTCAATTTGACATGGGTAGTTCATGTAGATCAGTGTGTGATGTACCTTTATCCAGTCAGCAGGCGCATGCATCTAAGTACAGAGCACACGCAAGCCAGAGTGCCATTTTGTAGTGAGCAGTCAAAATGCAAGCATGCATGTCTGTTAGTCACTCAGTTTGTTTAAGTTTAATGTTCCTGATGTCCATCCTGATGTGTTTGTATGTAATAAAATACTTAAATGAACACCCAAGCCTCATCATCTTATTCAGATATACAAGATGAGCGACATGGTGTCAGAGTGGGATGCAGAATCAAAACCATGAGGTGCACAGTTAAAGTTAGAGGAATATATAGGAGTAGATCATCCCCACTGCTCAAACAACTTGCAGACAGGTCAGAAACGAATTCCAGGTACTAAAACTCGTTTAAGTGCTTTTTTTACTCAATGAATAAAAAATAAAGCACTCAGAATGCTCAAATAAATTTCTAATTAAACAAAATGTCCAAAACTGTGACATATTGTTAAAAATATTCAAAATAAGTACTAAAATGTTTGAAACAATATCCGACTTGCATAAAATGTACATAAAAAGGGAAAACCATATTTTTTCACTATGTGCTACCTTTTTCCTTTAACTAAACATATTCAAAGTATCCAAAGTGTTGACAAGTGTGTGAAGTATTACAGTACAGTTATTTCGCAAAGTACAACCATTTCAAAGGATATTTCACACAGTACAGTCTTTTGAAGAGTTTATTGCGAGTTTGAATGTCATTACAAGTACCTGGTATGTGTGCATGTTCATACATAATTACAAGGGCCATATTTGCATTATGTTTAAGTATAATTTGTTGGCATGGCAGAAGGATTTCGCAGACCAAGGCCACTTGTGTTTGATAACAGTATTGCAGAAAATTGGAGAGTGCTTGAGCAAGAGTAAGATATTTTCATACAGGCTGCTTTTCTGACAAAGATGCATGTACAAAGGTATTAATTCTGCTTAATTTAGCTGGTTCAGAAGCCATTGAAAAAGAGTGTTCATTTGTGTATGCACCTGCTGTTTATGCAGGGGAAGAGGAAAACCACTATATAGTGGTACTGGCTGAAATGAGGGAAGACCCTGAGTGTTTAAAGCATAAATTTAGAGAAATGTGCACCCCCCCGAACAAATATTACAATGGAAAGGCACTTATTTTACAAAAGAGGTCAAAAGCCAGGTGAAATTTTTGCAGCATATTTAACTGACTTGAAAAAAAGGCTAAAACATGCAGATTTGCTGATTTGAGAGATGAGCTGATAAGACAGGCTTGTGTGTGGTATTAAAGATGATGCAGTGAGAAAGATTTTGCTTCAAGACAGTGATTTAACTTTGAATAAGGCCATAGAGATTTGTCAGATATATGAGTTTACAGAAAAGCATACAAATATGCTTACAAATGAGAAAAGCATGCTTCCAGTGCCTTCCAATGCTGATGTACATATAATGCAGCACGTGGTTAAAAGATACAAGCCTAAGGGCGCAGCCACACCCTGGGCCTCCCTAGCAAAACCTGTGTCAGCTTCAGTGAAACCCAGAGCCTTTCTAGGAAGTTCTAGAGCATGGTCTGTGAGGTGGACATGCTCAGTAAAGCACAAGGGTGTCAGCCAAATCAAAGAATGTGCCCCCACCTAGCCTCATAGTCAGCTGTCGTAATTGTGGAGGTAATCATGAGCCTAAAAGAAAAAAGTGCTTAGCTTTTGGTCAGCACTTTCACAAATGTAAAAAGTTGAATCATTTCAAAAGGTTTTGTAAAATAAAAGAGGTTCATTTTTTCTTTAAAAAAGAAAATGTAAAGAGACAAGTTGATTAATCAGAAAGCTGTGACCCTACTTTTTATGTTGATGGTGTGTCTGTGCTTGATGAAACAGCCAGTGCAGTAGATTTGTTGGCAAAGAATGAAGTATTTTGTACTGTTCGGATTAATGGGAACTCAAAATAGATACTGGTTCAAAGTGCAATGTTATGTCAGCAGAAACGTTTGCTAGAGTAAAAGTTGATGAGGAGCTTGATTTGGCAAAGTGTGCAGAGCTTGTTGCTTATGGTGGTGAAGACATTCAGACTGAGGGCTCAGTAGTGCTTTCATGTTACTCTGCTGGGAACAGCTATGACTTGCAGTATTACGTAGTCAAGAGACACATGCAGTTAGTATTAGGCCTCAGAAACCATTTGAAAATGGGACTGCTTTCATTTAATAAGGAAGTCCACCATGTAAGCTTGAAGGATAACAGCTCATATTTCGTCCAAACTATTTTTTCTGATTATACTTATCTTTTCGAAGACAACTAGGCAAACTACCAGTTGTGTACTCCGTTAAGTTAGACCCTGAAATAAGCCCAGTTATCAGACCAAGGAAAGTTCCGTTACTCTTGCAAGAGTCAAGGCTGAACTAGACAGAATGGTGCAGCAAGGAGTAATTTGTCCAGTAGAAGAACAAACTGAATGGATATCCTCCATGATGGTAGCTAATGAGACAAGCTCAGATGATATTAGAATATGTATTGATCCATGAGACTTGAACAAAGCACTAAAACAACCTCGACATTCAATGCGCACAGTCAAAGAAGTTGCTGCTTTTATGCCAAATGCCACTGTTTTGTTTTGTTTTTTTTTTTTGTCTTGGATGCGAAAAGTTCATTTTGGCAAATTTTGCTTAACTGTAAGTCCTCATTTTTAACCACATCCAGTACACCATTTGGAAGGTACAGATTTCTGAGAATGCCATTTGGCATAAATTTTGCCAGTGAAATCTTTCATCGTGTAGTGGAGCAATTTATTTCAGGCTATTCATATGCTATTATAGTAGATGATATTCTTGTAAGAGGTAGTGGTGAAGTCGAACATTATAGAAACCTCAAAACAGTTTAAGACCGAGCTCATGAATTCAGTCTTAAGCTGAATCCTCAGAAATGCAAATTCAGGCTATGAGAAGTTACCTATGTTGGTCATTTACCACTTCAGGCTTACAACCAGATCCTTCCAAGCAAACAGCAATTCTTGAGATGTCAGCTCCAGACACTGTCCAAGCCCTACAAGTTTTTCTTGGCATGGTCAACTATCTAGGCAATTTAATTTCAGACTTGAGCCAACTTTCAGCACCACTCAGGGAGATGACGTGCAAAGATGGTTCCTGGTCCTGGTCAGAACAAAACCAGAGAGCATTTGATATCCTGAAGCAAAAAATTGCCAGTCCACCTACTTTAAGATACTGTGATATTCACAAACCAGTAACTATTTCCTGTGATGCTTCTAAGTTTGGTCTTGGTGCAATCATTCTTCAAGAGGGTAGACCAGTAGCCTATGAGTGGAGAACTTTAATCCAAATTGAGATGCAGTATGCTCAGATAGAGAAGTAACTCTTAGCAGTCTTATTTGCATGTTCGAAGTTCCATGATCATGTCAATGGCCAACCTATTCAAATCAAGACTGAGCACCAGCCTCTAGTCATTATTTTGAGAATGCACACAGCTCCTGCTAGATTGCAACGCATGATGCCCAAATTGCAAAAGTACAATTTCAATCTTGTTTATACAAATGGCAAATTGTTTACACAAATGGTAAGTCATGGAAGTGAGAAATTTTTCTTCCACACATCTTGATGAGCTTAAAACTCACACAGCTTCATATCCAATTATACAGAAGCTCAACCACTTTATCAGTCAAGGATGGCTTCAAAACAATATTGTTTATCAATAGATGTCCAGCAGTATTTTCCTTACAGAGACAAGACTTTGTCTGACAATTGGGCACAGTTTGCAAGTCAGCAGTTTGAGATTTGCTGAAACGTGGGACTTTGTTCATATTACGAGTAGTCCTGAATACCCACAGTCAAATGACTTGGCAGAATGTGTATTTCAAAGTGCAAAACAGCTGTTACATAAATCAAAACAAGACAATACTGATGTTTTTTCTAAATCTCCTGAATCTCAGCAACATTCCTTGCGATAATCAGCTTGGTTCGCCTGCCAAGGGACTTGTGTTGAGACAAACCAGAACTACTCTACCAATCAGTAGTAATTTGGCAGTTCCATGTGCTAATAGCAACAAAGCAGTGAAAGCTCAACTCCTGAAAAGCATTTGTCCCAGAAGTCCTATTATCATAAGACCAGCAAATCACTCAGTCCATTACAAGAAGGGAAGACAGTGAGGATGCAGACAGCAAAAGGTTTTAATCTGATTGGATTTGTGAAAAGTTTGTGTCAAGAGCCGAGATCGTACATTGTGGAATTGCAAGTAATAGAATTTAGGCAGAATCGGAAACATTTGTTACCAAAGTCTGAGCCAGAGTTACAGAATCCTGCCTGTGGTAAAGACGCTAGTTCAAAGAGCGACTTATCCAATGTTCCAGTACCAGAGAATATTCCACCAGATATCCCTGTTCCTAAGAATATCCCCGAGAGTCCTAAAGCAAAACATTCACCTGCGACTGTCCCTTTTGCTAAACCCAGTCGTAACTACTACATTACAAGATCAGGTTGTATTTCCAGACCTAGCGCTAAATGCATGGCAACCTGGACTTGAATGTTGTTTTGTTCATTATTGTCTGTATAATTTGCATGCTTATTCAAATGGTATTATTGCAAGACAGCTCAGTAAAGAGGGAGTATGTAGATCAGTGTGTGTGATATACTTTTGAGAAGCTTTCAAGTCAGCAGGCACATGCATATAAGTCTCTAAGAAAGAGCAGGAACTAGGCAAAGGTCCTCTATAAGTAAAACAGCAATATTTTTCAAAAGACCAAAGAGGACCAACCACGGATTAAACTAAAACAGCTTTAATAAAACAAAAAAGTAGAGTTCATAAGTTCATAGGTTCATAGGTTCATACTAGGCTATCTGCCCTAGGGCATTTATAAGCCTAGCCAGAGTATGTTTGGCTTTCGCCACCCATTTTAAATTAATTTTGCTATGCCCTTTTTTGAGGTTAGTATACTGTGCCTCTGTCTAACAGTGACACAGAAGTGATACCCGGGGAAAACCTATGATCTCCCATCCACTCATCAAGATTCCTCTTGAAGACAGTCAATGAGGGACTCTGCCTAACCTGGACTGGGATTTTATTCCATAGTGAAGGGAGCCTCTGGGTTATGAATCTGTCCCTCTAGCATGTCCTATTTATTTCAGTGCTGAGGTTCAAGTCTCTCGAGCGTGTAGCTCGATGGGATTTGGATTTTTTGAGGTGCAGCATGTCCCTTAATTCCGGGTTGGACATGGCCTTATACGTCAGGGACAGGTCACCTCTGAGCAGTCGGTATGCCACTGAGTAGAGCTGGAGTTTCTTTAACTGGGCAGCATATGGCATCTGTTTGAGCCCTTTGATCCTCTTGGTGAGGTACTTTTGGGGTCTTTCCAGTTGCTGCAGGTGTTTGGTAAGGTACATCCCAAAAGGGGCATTGTACTCGATTATGGGCCTGATGAGGGATGAGTAAAGAGGCACGATGACCTCCCTAATCTAGATGTGAATCCCTTCATGATTAGGTGGGCTATATAAAATGTTTTCTAACCACTTTGGCCACGTGGTTGTCAAATGAGAGATTGCTATCAACTTGGGTCCCCAGGTCCCTAATGACTTCTTCTGTACTTAATGGATTACCACCTATGTGGTAATTTGTGGGCACTTTGTTTTTGCCAAAGGGGATGACTATATACTTTTTGGCATTTAGCTTGAGGCCATGGCTCTGGCACCAGTTGTCTGTTTCTATGAGGCCCTTTTGGAGGATGCTTGTGTCGGCTGGAGAGTCGATTTTGGCACCCAGTTTGCAGTCATCTGCGAACTTGGTCAGCCACAGTCCTTCCGTGTTGGCCTGTACCTCCGAGAAATATATACCAAACAAGAGAGGTCCCAGGACTCAGCCTTGTGGGACGCCACTTGTAACTGGTTTGGAGTCTGACATGGCTCCAGCAATTCTAACCATGTGGGTTCTGTCCTTGAGCCAGTTTGCAACCCATCTAGTGACATAGGGGTTTATATTTAAGCTGGTGAGCTTATCTATAATGCCCGAGTGGGGTATTGTATCGAAGGCTTTTGCGAGGTCCAGATAGGCTGTGTGGACCACCTTCCCTTCGTCAATGGCCTTGGTGACTGTTTCAAAGAAGTCAACCAGGTTTAAGAGGCAGGATCTGCCCTTAACAAAGCCAAACTGGGTAGGATCCAGTGTCTGTAGGTCCCCAATATCTTTATTTATGAGGTCCATAATGATCCTTTCCATAGCTTTGCAGACCAAGCTAGTCAGGCTTATGGGGCGATAGTTTCCAGGGTCCGTTGAGGCACCACCTTTGTGGAGAGGGACCACTGTTGCTGTACGCCACTCTTTGGGTACATATCCTGTAGTAAGGCTGAGATTGAACAGTAGTTTTATGTTTGTGTTTAGCTCTTCTCGGAGTTCATGTAGGGCGCAGCCTGGGACACCGTCTGGTCCCATTGATGCTGTGTTTTTGCTTTGGAGGCGGCTCCCACCTGAGCATCTGAGATGTCGGGGCAGCACTCTGCTGGGATAGATATTTGCCCTTTTGGTGGGGAGGGGGGGGGGAGAAGTTTGCGCTGAACCTGTCAGCTAGGATGTTGGCAATGTCTGTGGGATCAGTGTATTTTTTGTCATTTTGGACTAATTCTGAGCATATCTGTGAATTCCCACCCAGGTTCCTAACATAACTAAAGAAAGCCTTGTGATTATCTTTAGTATCCTGTGCAATTTTTCTCTCGAAGCTGGCCTTTGACGATTTTATGAGTGCCCTTAGTTTTTTGCTAATCCTGATCAGAGATGCCTTCCCTTTTTGGGATTTTGCTCTATCATGTAGTAGCTTCCTCCTTCTATTGTATAGTTTGTTTATGGCTGGGGTCCACCAGACAGGTCGTCTGCCTTTGGAGGATTGGGTCTTGGTTTTATTTGGGATTGCATGATCCATGCATTCCTGAAGGTGTTTTTTTTCCCTTCCTTCTCTTCTTTTTTTTTTTTTTTTCCTCTTCCCTTTCTCCTCCCCCCCCCCTTTCGATTCATTACTTCTTGTATTTTATTTTCCTCAATGTTTTATTGTGTAAATATGAAATGGTTGATGATATATATAAGACTAGGCCTTTTAGGTTCATGTTTGAGACGGACTACTATAATATTTTTGTCTACTATATTTCAAATGAAATGAATAAATAACTTTTATTTTGAATTAATTGGTTTTTTTTTTAAAAAAATGCCTGTTAATTAGTGTGTTTTTGTAATATATAATGAGAGCATCCACTTTTTTTTCCAATGTACCTGATGAAGCGACTTGTTAGGGTGCGTGAAAGCGCTTGTTCTGTTATAAATTATTCCTGAAGGTGTTCATAGAATGCATTTATAAAGGATTCTGCGGTCTGGGCCGTATTTTCCACAGGCCCGGGGGCTTTGAAGGATTCCACCTCGGTTTTGAGGAGTGTGAAATTTGCTTTAGAGAAGTTTTTCACTGTGGTTTTCTGGGCAGGGGGTGGGGTCGGGATGTGAATATCCAGTGAGATCAGTTTATGGTCTGATCTTACCAGTGAGTGATACACTTCTGGTCTGGAGCATAGAGTCCCCATGTTGGTGATGATCAGGTCCAGTATGTTTTCCCTTCTTGTGGGAGTGGTAACAAGTTGTTCCATAGCATTTGAGTTTATGAATTCTAGGAACCTTTGGGCAGGGGTGTTGGAGCTAGAGTAATGCTCCCAATCTATGTTTGGGTAGTTGAAGTCACCCAATATAATGGTGAATTAGCGCTTTCATAAGTTCCCAGTTACGTCTACAGACTTAAATACAAAAAGAACAGCGTCAAAGCACTGAAAAAGACTGCCCAATCTTAAACAACTAATTGGCTTAAAAGCATATCTCCAGAAACTAAAGAAAAAGATTACATTTCATATAGTCATGTCAATAAATAAGTAACATCATATAAGAAATACATTGAGTTAAAAAACACTTTACTCAATGGGGGAGTGTGCATGTGTGTAGTACCAATTTAATAGATACAGCATCATTAATTCCTGGTTTCTTGTCTGCATTAAAATGTACTATCCATCTGAGCTCAGCTAATTCTGTTCTATTCTATGTGTCCCCCTTCCTCGAGCTCTCTTTAACTATTTAGAGTACTAAAAATCTAATGATGCATGCCAAATTCCTTAGTGTGCTTTGCTAATGCATTACTCTCTTTATTGTTCCTAAGATCTCTAAGATGTTCCATGATACGCTCCCTTAAGGACCTATTAATTTTACCTATATAGATTGCTGAACATTCCATACAGTAACTGCAATATACTACGTTCCTTGTTGAACACTCTGCATAAAAAGTATGTTTCATCACTATCCCTTTATGCATATGTGTAAATGATGGTCCTTTGTGTAAAGAATTACAGGCACTACAGTTCCTACAAGGGTATGTTCCTTGTCTCTGTGAAGTAACAAGTGGTTTATTTACCCCTGTCCAATAACAGAGCGGTCTCTTTAAAGATGTTTTTAAAAGAAAACAGTGGAGTGTCACTAACAATTCTACCTATCTCTTCAGAGGTCTTCAAAATTATTTTTAATAATCTTACAATAGGTGTTAATATTACTTGAAAAAGTCATCAGTACTCTATTCTCTCAGTATTCATAGCAGGCGTTACATTCTCACTCACTGCTGGTTCAGAGAAATAACGTCTACCCTTCGTTTCTCTGTCTCTTAAAAGTAGAGAAATGCAATCATCTATTTCTTTGTTTGAGTAACTTCTGTCTAGAAAATCCCTACTGAGGTCACTAAGTGCTTCCATCAGGGAATGTTCTTCATTATGTAGCCTCATAATACGCAAAATCTGCCCCTTCAAAACATTCCTAGGCACATGCCTAGGATGCATGATATTTTTACAAAGTAGTGTGCTCTTTCTAGTTGGCTTTCTATATAAACTTGTTCTCAAAGATCCCCTTCCCTGTTTTCTTTATCGTCACATCTAGGAAATCAGTCTGTTCTCTAGAAAATTTAGCCATAAACTTAAGGAAGGATGTAGGTAGTTGTTTTAGTGATATTAATGAGAGGTTAGCATGTTGGAGGTATCTATATGGGAATAGTTCAATACTTGTGGAGTTGTAGATGTTGGGTGTTATATCGAAATGAGAGAGGTCAGATAGAGGTGGGTTTGTTAAAGGGCATGTGGGGATTTTAAGTAGCTTATGGGAGGGTTGTTAGGTGGTGGTAGGAAGAGAGCAGTTAGTAGTAATGGGATGAGTAGTATGTGTAAGAGAAACATGTTTAAATATTCGGTTTTAGGAGCGGGTTAGTGGAGGAAGGAGTGCCGGTATAAGTGATGAGAATAGGATATAGTTGAGACTTTGAATAGCGGAGGAGGAGGAGCTCATTAGTTAGGGACTTGTGATGTAGAGGAGTGTGATGTGATGGGATGGATGTGTGTGTGGTGGAGAGTGTGGATGTGTGATGTGATGTGGGGGGTGGTTGGGAATGGGGTAGGGGGAGGGAGCAGAGTGGGCAGAGCAGGAGCATGGGGCAATAATGTGACAAGGAGAGTTCCCAGGTGTGCAGCAACAGAGAAGGTGTGCAACCACCAAAAAAAAACCTGGAGGACAGAATGCAGAACTGTTGTGGAAGAATAGAAATGGAATGTTCTGCAATCTGTACGATTACGTTATTGAGTTATTAGGGGTTATCAGGGTATATAGTAATGCTTGTTTTTCTTTTTGGTTTCTTATTTTTCAGTAGGTTCATTGTGTGCTATTGAGAGCTAACATAAGAAAAACAATATGGGCACTGTTAAAAGAACTAAAAAGTTGTTTTAGTTTGTGTTAAAATAACCTTGGGCACTGGGCCCACAGCCAAGCAGCAGCAAACCAGGCAAGAAAAGCTATTGAATGTTTGAAAGTGAGGTTAGGCTGCTGTGGTGCTGGAATTGGGAGGGAGGGGAGGAGAGACAGAGCAGAGTGGTGCCAGTAAAATAATAAGTAAAAGATAAAAAAAGGCCACACAGAACAAGAAGTCTAAACTGTCTATCAGGAAACTATCAGAGTCAGTAGGTACTCTGTTTTTTTTTTGTTTCTGCTTTTTTTTTTTAAAAAAAAATAAAAACCTTTTACCAAGGAGTATGTGTTTGGATTTAGGAGAAGAGGAATTTATAAGAGAAGGGTTTAGTAAAAAATAAAAAACACCAGGGCTTTCAATGGTTAAACAGCATGCAAAGGGAGACTGCTGTTAGGGAGTACAGGATTGGGGGGCAAGCTAAAATGTCCGTGGTGGAGTGTTTTAGTTAAAAAAAAAAAAAAAAAAAATTAAACAAGAATTAACAAATTTGTTTCAGAGGATAAAACAAAAAAACATATTTGTATATTTTGAAAATAAACACTGATCCCGAAGTTCTGTTCCGGTAAAGATCGCAGGCCAGCAGTAGTTTTGCTTGGCTTGGGGGGTCCAGGAAAAGTAGATTAAAAGGAGGAGCTGGGAAGAAAAATAAGTAATATTGACACAATATACTGCATTTATTAAGAAAAAAAATGCAATACGTGCAAAGGTGCTAACAGAGGAATGGAAAAAATATAATAGCTAGGTAATCTGTACATGGATAAAAGCCTCAGGTGTGTGATGATATAAAATCTAAGATGAGTTCTGGCAGTCAACATGTTTAACAGAGTAATGCAATTGCAAATATATCAGAGGGTGTAAACAGAAGATAACATGTACAGAACTAAGCACATATTAGCCAGCACCATATTGTACTTGTTATAAGTATAGAAGTGCAGCATGGACTGCTAAGATTTTAAAAACAGATGTAGGAATACTGATACAAATTACACTATAGGTATGTCAAGTGGTATAACACACATTCTAAACCAATAGGTGAGGAAAAGCACACATTGATGTCTGGGCAAGTTCTTTTAAAAATGCAATAATAAAGTGAGCAGTGAAGAAATAGTATTCCAACGGTAAAAATACTGTACACCAGTAACAGGTCTAACAAGTCTATACTTTAATAAGTACAGTATCTGGGCACATTAATGTAATGTGCTGTGCAGTAAAGAACATTAAAATATGTTGATTTCTTACTGCATCATAAAGTATTTAGAGTTTACCATTCTTTGATCTTCATGGTTTTGCATTTAATCATTTCCCCTCACTATAATGGAAACTGGTCTCATTGAAGGGCTGTGCCTGTAAATGGTATATTGTGATCAGTGTACTGATCAACTCTGTTTCCTTTCAAGACAAGCAGTTATGTCTTCCATTGTCTAAACAAACACTTTCTAGATGGATTTCTTCTATTTCCCTTTGTTTCTCATTACATGGAAAGCAATTCCCAGGTCTAGTCAAAGCCCTTTCCACTAAAGCTACCATGTTTTCTGGAGCATTTTCAAAGGAGTGGATTCTAAATGTGTTCTGGAAGCAGTTACTTGGTTTTCTGTCCACACGTTTACCAAGCGTTATAAGTCTAATGCTTTTTCCAGAGGAAGGACTTGATTTGCTAGATCCATCCCACTGGGAATTTTAGAGTCCATCTCAACCTTTGTTCACCTCCCACTCTATTTAGGCAGCTGTGTGAATCCCTTCAGGTAGTAATACTGCAAGAATGATCAAAGGAAGGATATAATACAGTTGTGTAAGAACTAACCGTAACAGTATGTCTGACTAAACACTGATGCAGTATTGCATCCCACCCTCCTTTCTCTTTTGTTACTTTTTCCTTTTATCTTGAGGTTGCAGGGCTTCCACTTTTACCCACTTCCTCTTGGCATATATATATATATATGTATATGTATATGCATATATATATATATATATATATATATATATATCTTCTGTTTTTGTATATAGGTCTATAGGTTCATAGGTATACTAGGCTAACAACCACCTGAGCCTTTACAAGCCTAGTGTTTATCATGGGTGTTAGGAGTGGGTATGTTAAGTTTCTAGAGATTATAATAAGGAGGGTATATTAGTTTGAGCATTACTGTCTGCCTGTGTCTGTCAGAGACATAGGAGTCAGACCTGGGGTGAATGTCCCATCCATTGGTAACCTTATTGATGAAGAGCCTATTCCAGAGCATGGGGATCATCTGAGACACATAGCTGTCTCACCAACATGTATTACAGCATGCCACAGCAAAATTGAAATCCTTAGATCTAGTGCTTTTGTTGCTGTTCATTTTGTGGATGTGCACAAGGGTCGTCAGAGCTGGATCCGAGGATGCCTTGTGTGCCAGGCATAGTTCTCCTGTCTGTAACCTGTAGGAGACAGAATATAGAGTTAGGGCTTTAACGTTATCCATATAGGATGATTAGTTTATACCCTGATAGGGAACCTCTGTGGGTATTCCAGCTGTTGCATATGTGTGGTCAGGTACATGCCAAAGGGGTCATTATACTCAAAAATGGGTCTGTTAAGAGTCAAATAAAGTGGCACTATTACTTCCTTGGACCTGGATGCCATACCCTAACGTACAAGTTGGGTGACATAGAATGATTTTCTTACTACCTTGGCAATATGTTAGTCAAACGCCAGATTATTGTCTACATATGTTCCCAGATCTCAGACAACTGGGTCAACTCTTAGGGGTGTCTTATCGACGAAGTAATTAGCCTGTGTGGCAGTTTTCCCAAAAGGCACTATAATGGATTTCTTGACTTTGAGTTTTAATCTGTTACATTGACACCAGTCATTTGTGTTGAACAGTCTTGTAAGATGTTTGCCAGGGAGATGGGGATCTTTGATGGCTCCCAATTTGCAGTCATGTGCGAACTTAGTCAGCCAACACCCCTTGATATTAGCCTTTAGCTCCAAGTTGATGCCAAATAGGAGTGGTCCCAGCATGGAGCCCTGAAATACTAGCTGGCGACTGGGTCTCTTAGTGGAGGTGGTATCTACAATCCAGACTTTGAAAGCCCTGTCTGAGAGCAAGCTGGTGATCCAGCAAGTTATGTAGAGGTTTATACCCACTTCAGTGAGTTTGTCAACTGTACCCAAGTGAGGTATTGTATGGAATGCCTTAACTAGGTCCAGGTAGATGATATGTACCATTTCCCCTCATCCATTACCTTGGTGATCTTTTCAAAGAAGTCCACCAGGTTTAGTACTCATGATCTTTCCTTGACAAAGCCAAACTAGGTTGGCTGCAATGTCTGAATGTTGCCTGTGTCTTTGTTGATCATTTCCATGAAAATTCATTCCATGGCTTTGGATATTAGAATAGTCAGTCTAACAGGTCAGCAGTTGCTGCATCAGTTAGTGGTCCATCCTTGTGAAGTGGGATAACCATTACAGTCATCTGTTATTGTGATACAAAGTCTGTTCTGAGACTACTGTTGAAAAGTGGTTCAAGAGGTCCTGATTGGTCATGTTTCAAGGTATATAGTAGGCATTCTGGAATATTGTTGAGGCCCACTGAGGTTGTGTTTTTGGCCTTAGCAAGCCCCACCAGAACTGTTCTCTGTTAATAGTTGAGAGGGTTGCTACTAGATATATTTCATGGGGGGGTAGCATAGAGTGGGGTGAAGTTTCAGCTGAATTTGTCAGCCAGCAAATTTGCTATGTCAGTCTACTCAGTGAAGGTGGCACCATTGACCACCAGTTCAGCACACTAATATGTACTGCCTTTAAGATTTCAGACATAGCTATAGAAGGCCTTGAGGCTGTCTTTATCCAGTGAGGCTGTCTTGATCTCGTTATTGGCCTTAATGGACTTAATTAGTTTTTTTAGTATCCTGTTTAGTTTAGAGTGCTCCTATCATTATGAGAGTTGCTCTTCCTGATTTTAGCCATTATTTTGTTCCTTTTGTTATATACCCTGTTAAGGTTAGAGTTCCACCAGTGTGGTTTTTTTAATAGTTTGTTTTGGGCTTACTTCTAGTAGGTAGAGTAGCCTGTATACAGCCACTTACATGGCAGTGAATTTTGACAAACTATCACTTAATAAGATGTAGTTTGCTATGGAATAGTTCCGACCTGTTACAGGGTTTGCTGTGGTTGCCAAGTTGATACTTATTTTGAAGGAGACAGCTCTGTAGTCTGATCTCGCCAGTGAGGGAATAACACTGGGGGGAGCAGCACTCTCCCATATTGGTGAGCATCAGTTCCAGTATGTTTGAATCTCTGGTGAGTCTGCACACTATCTGGTCAAGGCTATTTGCGTTAAAGTCCAGAAATCGTTGTGCCTGCTAGTATGAGGCAGTGTATGTTTCCTAGTATATAGAGGGGTAGTTAAAGCCATGAATAAGGCATTTAGTTTAATAGTAAGTTTCTCCAATATGTCTTTGTACGAGCTGTAGGATTTTAGGGATCTAGAGGGTGATATAACTTGCTAGGATGTGGTATGGGACTTTGTCTGTGGTGATTTGCACCTGAATACATTCCAGGACATTGCCCTATTTAAACAATGTAGAGTTTTCCTTGTTTCTAATATAGCTTGAGACTCCTTCACCTTTTGTCCCTGTCTGTAGAGCTGATGGTCTAAATGTGTGGAAGACACTGAAACCTTGCACTGCCAGAGTACCATCTGTGGATTTAAACCATGTCTCAAAAAGAGCAAAGATGTCTATATTCTCCAGAGTGAGGAGAAACCTGTAGGGTGAATAGTTTGTCTTCTTCTTTCGTGTTTCAGTTTCTGTGGTCTGGGACAAGAAAGCATTACACCTATACGTCCCTTACGTACTTCTTGGCTCTCAAGCTTAACGTCATACATTAGACATATTGGCTGGTAGGATGGCGGCTAGGCTTTGGGATTCTGGCCAGACATATGGGTTATCCTTGGCAGGATATACTGCATTGGTGATCAGTTAGACATCAACTGTTTTGATAAGTTCTTTCACAACTGTTTTATAGAGACAACATAATCTGATATCAGAAACCATCCTCTGTTAATCTTTGGTTGGGTTTATCCTTCTGTCCATTCCCTTTTGGCATATTTTTCTCGGAAACTTCAAAATTTGGGAATGCGGTTAACCTTCATTGACGCATAGTGTAACATCAAACACCACACTGGGAGGGCATACCTTATTCTTGAACCTGCACATTCTCTATTTCTTTTTGCAACTCTCATACTTTGAATTTCATTTTTAATATACTAATGGAAGTATTCCTATGCTGAATGCATAAAGCACTGAAACTTTCTGACTGTTGATGTAGCAGCCAAGTCGTGAGCAAAGATATGCACATTCACTCTCTCTACTGTTTGAACATGATGAGGAGTACTGCTCTAAGTATTAATGATTCAAACTGGCTAACTGCTGATACAGGAGGAAAAGCTTATGGGCTCTATCACTACTCTGAGAATGACAGTGATTGAAAGGACCCAGAGCTAGGGTTGGCTGGAGGATCCCACATATAATTCCAGCTATTTGACAGGCCACCATTAGAAGACTAGGAAAAACTGAAGCCAGATGATTCAAACTCACCCGGAGGTATCTATTGTCAGTACAGCTTTAGTGGTCTCTCTTGTCTTACCTTTGGACAACAGAGTTAGTGAGCTGAAGCCAGTCAGCCATTCTGGCAGTCGGTGTGGGACCTAAGAGAGTTACAGACTTCTAGCTACCAGGGATGTACATCCTAGTGTTACATGAGCCACCTACCTATACCAAAGTCATTTGGCTGTAGGATGGCTGCAACCAAATGGATCCCAGAGATCCCTTTGAATCACACAACCATAGCTCAGTGGCAGTATTTCTTTCTGAAGGCTCTTTTCCTTTGGTCTAACCTCAAGCTCAGCAATGCTAGATGACCCAGAAATAGTCGATTCTCCTGTGCAGGGTTCCGCATGCTAGTTTCTAGACTTTAGACAATTGTCTGATTTCTAGTGGGAAACCTGTCGTCACTTATGCAGAAATACATACCAGGAGAATATGGTCTAATGCCAACAGTGGCCCCTGTATAGGCTTCTAAACTCTCTGGGCTGCCATTAGCAGGTGCATACCTGAACACATATTCCCTTTCACCAGGCACACAATGTCAGTAGTTTGCATGTTCAGCCCCATACAAAGTCATTGTCTAAATGCACCCAACTAGATCTGGAAAAATGAAGACCTCTCTTCCCTGTCTCCTAGAGGAAGTTAGGGGATCCAAAGGCCATTATCTTTGATGTGTTTAAAGATAAGAGCACTTGTCATTTCTTGTAGCTGTGCCGAGGATGAGCTATTCTTTGGTAGGAAGCCGTAAGGATCATGAATTCCTACATGGACTGGAATTCCTTCATGGACTGGACTTTTGCACTCATATTTTTCTGCTTTGAAATTCTTAAGTAAGGAAGAATGTGGAGGAGAACTGGGTCATTCCCCTTGTGAACCTGTTCCCCAGAATGTCAAGTACGTATTCCAGATGCATGCAAATTCTTCTTCTTTGACTCTCAGGATAGCAGAAGACCTTTGTTAACTCATGGTTGAGTATAGTGAGATCCTAACCCAGCATCGTAGAACATCAGATCTGATGTTGTCAATCTTCATTCTGTCCTCAACACGTTTGTTCAGATCCAGTCTGGCAGCTCCATCTCAGCTGTTGCTAAAGCTCGCAGCCAACAAATCTCTCAAGCTTCTCCCTTACCCACAACGCACCTTACCGAATTTACCTCTGATCTCATTTGCCGCTTCTAGCTATCAGACGTGGTCTACCATCTCTCTCTCGACCTGTGTTTAGATAAATAAAAAAATCTCTCTCTTATTAATTTTTTTGTAACTATTAAGTGTTTAATCCTCTTTCTCTGTATTGTTCCTGTTTTTTTGTTTCTATTTGTACTCCCTTGCCCTTACAACTTCTTCGTAATCCTTTTCATGCCATTGTTGGTATTCCCTTGCTCCTCTTTCTTTATGCTAGCTGGTGCAATTAGTGTGCTGTATCGATAAATTTCTATTTTTGCTGTTGCCCTTGTTTTTTTCCTTTTTTGTACATGGTACACGTAGATGCTATTGTTAGTATCTCCCTTTCCCTTACGACTCCATCGTAGTTTCTCACTGTACCATTGCTGGTATTCCCTCCTCTTTCTTTCCTGTCATTCCAAAAAAAAACCTTTTTGCTTGTTGCATTAGATTGTCTTATATTTCTAGTATTTCTCTTTTGTTGTCTCTGACTAGATACTACATTATGGCTGTCAAACCTGTATGTTTTAAAAAGTGCTCAAAATGCAGGCATAAACTGCCACCTTCAGATGCCCACACTCTGTGTGTGTGTGTACTGTTTGGGCCCTCTGCATTTGCAAGATGATTGCTGTATTTGCCATGGATTTAAACCACAAGCTTTTATTGAACTTAAAAATAAATTGATATTGAAAGACCTTATCCCATCTTCTTTTGGAGAAGCCATATCCCAGTCTCCAAAGTTGAAGCCTTCTACTTCATCAAACTCTTCTTCACACTCTTCTCGGAAGAGAAGTTCAAAAGAATTGGTCTCAACACCAGATCATGAAAAGCAAAGAGTGCAGGATCTGACTACTACTTCAGATCCTACTAAGTTGAAGCAAAACATTACGGACCCGACACTGGCCCAGTCGAATCAGACGACCTCAAAACCATTGAATCCTACCTTATCAGATCAGACAGAACTCTTGGAGAGACTGTATTGCCCTCAGACCAGATACTTTCAGTCAGTGGATCCAGTTCCTGACAGACTCCCATTGCTGTTTTTACAGAGGCCAGCATCCCCCTCCATTTACTCCACTTGTTCCTCTAGAAGCCTGACAGAAGAAGATGTGGAGAGAGTGGTGAGGAAGATCCTCTTGGTACAGGAGAAGATTGGTTTTCCTTTGGTGCCTACCCCTCTGAGTTAGGATGTTCTTCTCAGTGCCTTCCATTGCTGTATAGTCGGGTAGTCAGTCGGCCGAATACCAGAGTAGGTTGACTGGAGTATAAAGGGCGGCATTCGGCGGCCGTGCAATGACACGCTGGTAACTAATCGATGCGTTAATGCCACGCCATTTCTTTTGCTTGATGGTCCGATGCAGAATGCAGTTTAATTTTTGCAGGTTGGCGGTTTGAGATTTTTTTTTTCGAGAAGTTTCAGACCGAATACAGAGTGGCTAGAAATCCCGTGGGGAACATTTGTGAATAACTGTATTTCTGGAAGCAGATGCCGCATATATCATATACCATATTGTGTGTATGTTTTGTTTTTAGGGGCCTTGCGGCGTGTTGTTGTTGCCGGCTCTTGCTAGGATTTAATAAGCGCACTATTAAGAGAGGCTTGATTGTGCTAGGTTGTGTGTGAAGCGTGCGTTGGTATCATGCCGCCGCGGATGCTCCCTCGCCTGCTCATCTCTAAAGGCGCAAGGACAAAACAGGCCTAGGGTAGTTTGATTCCACTTTGGACAGCTTCTTGGAAGGTTTTTGATAGTTTTCTTTTTTTCTTCCCTTTCAGAGTTTCTAACTTCAGATCCTCCTCCATCCCATGAGGGATTTTTTAAATGGGAAGGCTCCATTACTCTGACTCCAGAAAAAAGGCTGGGCTCATTCTTGTTTTGCTTAAGTGACTGAGGATGTGGGAACAGGCTGTTTTGAATGTGGTGGAGGATGTTTTTGCAGAGGTGGCCCCTGCCTGATGGAGGTTTGTATGCTCCTGTAGGTAAGCTGGTCTGCCCTGTTTAGCTGCTTTGTTTAAGAGTCCTTTTTATACTCCTCCTAAGCCTGTTAAGCCTAAACTGGTCTCAGGAGTGTGGTTAAAAATTTTTGAGGCCTGTTAAAAATCCTAAAAACTTGTTAAAAAAGAGGCTTAAAAATAAACTGCCTTGAGGGTTAAAATTTGTGGGCTCTCTAGCCATGAGAAGCTGGAGTATCTCCTTTCTGAAAGCAGGGAATTCTTCATCTCTGCAATTCTGGGTGATGAGTAAAAAGAATGTATGGGATTGAAGATTGTGGTCTAAAGACAATGGATCAATAAGGAGTGTAAACAATTGAGTGGGTAAGCATTCTTTGGGGTGTGGTTTGGTAAGCATTCTTTGGTGGACATTTGGTGTTGCTAATTCTGTTGTAGACATGCATAACATGCATGGTTGAATTTAGCTGAGCATGTTAAGCATGTTAAGACTAGGATTTTGGAGCATGTTAAGACAGACAGGATTGGACGAACTTTGGGCTCAGATTGGATGTTTGGTTGAAGTGGAAACTTGCAAAAGCAGAGTCTATGCAGAAATTTTTGCATTTGCAGCCTCAGTTGTTTCCTGCAGTAGGCCAGCTAGTGGTGGGCTTAGCACTCTTGCTGGTGGGGAAGTTGGACATATCCTCTCCCAGAGGGTGGGGAGGCAGGGGTTGGTGGTTCGTTGGGCCTGGTGAGGACAGTTTCACCTGCTCCAGGAGAGTCAGAGGCTGGGGAGGGTTCTTTCCAGGGGCAGGAATGACCTGCTCCCCTTTAGACCTTGGATTCTGCTCTCTCTCAGCAAAGAAATTGGGCTTTACCTTCTCAAGACAGATGGAAAAATCAAAGAATCAGGGATTTAATCACTTGACTGGTGACTTCACTCAATCATTCAATTTATGGTATTTCATTTTTCACCACCATGCCCTATTTCAGGCCAAAGCATGTTTCCTCCTCCACAAAAGAGGCTCACAAGCAAGCTTCTCAGTTAGTTCAAAGGGGCTCCTATCCAGGTTTCCCCTGTGTGTTGAAAGGACAGAATTTATTCCTCGCCTGTTTCTGAAGTTACAAGAAGGGTTCTCAGAGGGACCACAGGGATGATTCCTCTATCAACATTGATCTTCGTTACTGCATTTTCCAAGTTCAAGATGTTGAACAACCAGCAACTATTACCCTGGCTAAAGAAAGAACTGATGATTTGCTTTGGATCTCTCTAAAGGATGCTTACCTTCATGTGCATAAAAAGTATCTGTTTTTTCATCTGCGTTTTCACATTCAGTTCTCTGCATTCTCTGCATTTGCATTTTTTTTTCTACTACTCTTCCAGAGTATTCACAGGCTTAACACTTCCTTACTTCCCAAATTTAAAAGCCTTACAGGAATTTTATCCTTACTGTTCTGGCTGCCTGATTCTGGCTTCTTCTACAAGAACAGGAATATGTCATAGGAAATATGTCATAGGCCTAGAATTAGATGCCTGTATTCTGTAAAGTGAAATAAAGTCCAGTCTAGTACCCATGCTTTCTGGGTGTGAGACTGAATAGACATACAGCAGTGGCCTTTTAACCAGGACAAACAAAAGGACAAACAAAAGTCTGTCATCACACCTATCTCATCACATCACCTATCTGATCAGACAGTGACCAAGGGACAGACAGTCAAGCGCATGCAAGGGTCTAGTATTATGTGCTTTGCTTGCCCAATGCAAAACTGCATGGAAGCTGGCATGGTATCTCAAAAAAATGTATGGACACACACTGCCAAGATTTGGACACTGTCATTCAAATAATACGATGGGTTACTTTCAGGTTCTTCCAGGGCAGGTGTTGATCTGAGACACAACACATGTCATGTGTACATCAACAAGCAAGGGGGAACACATAATGATTTTATTCGTTAAGCCTGCAACTGACTCTTCGGTTCAAGGTTTCTGCCAGGAGAGCACAACTCCCCAGCAGATGTATTAAGCAGACAAATCATGGATCCCCACGAGTGGAAACTGGATCTTCACAGTGTCACTCCAGATGTTCAGCTTTCTCCTAAACCACTCCCACCAACCACCAGCACTAAAAGTAAAGCACAAGGGGTTTCATCACACAGCTTGGGAGTGGATGCTCTTGGAAAACCTTCAAAAAACCTTTCTATCCCTTTCCCTTCTACCTTCTCTCCAGGTATTACTAAAAAAAAAAGTCAGACACAGGAGATGATGATTTTGATTGATCCAGATTGATTGCAGCGGCAAGGTACCCTCTCTCTTAAGGAGTCTTGTAAAGAAGCCCATGGCCGCCTCCTCTCTGATTCCATCTGTTGCTCATCTCAGAGGGGGTCATCATCTCAATGTCAGCTTCAATCTCTTCATCATCTCCACGGCTTGGCATTCTGTTGTTGAAAAAGCATAGGTCTCAGCTTCCTCAACAAGTTTGCTAAACTAGCAGAAATGTGGAGAGATTTTTATTTTGGATGGACAGCAAAGAATTTTGAAAATTAGAGAGCCTAATTTTAGAATTTTCTTCAAATATTTACTTGAATTATTGAATTAAGGTTGTCTTTCTGTCTCTTTTGTCTCATTCTGCAGCAATTTGCAGCGAATTTCAGCTCACTGTGACCTTTGTTTTTTTGTTTTTCGATTCTTTTCAAGCAGTTTCTTAGAAAGATAAAGAAAGAATATAAGACCCTCCGCTCTCTCTCTGGGATCTCAATTTTTAATTTTGTGTTTAAAAACTTACTTTACAACCTTTGAGCCCTGCTGCACTGCTGAAATATTTGTATTTGTCAGAAGACTCTTTTGGCTCTTACTTCTGCAACTAAGAAGGGTGTCTGAGTGTTGCCTTATGGCAGTAGAGTAGAGCCCTTTTTTTTTCCATCAGGACAGGGTATCATTATGCACTAATCCTTCCTTTTATGCTAAGGTGGTTTCTTTTTTTTAGCTCACAGGGCAAAGCCTGTGTCAAAGCAAAAGATGGGATTCCTCCCTTGCTGTAATCCATTACCCTCCGAAAAGCGGTCATGTCATGCAGTACAGTACCGCAGCTCCCTGACGTCCATGGCCCATGATGACGCTCGCGCCTTACTCTCTGTATTCGGGCCGACGACTGGGGGGACTATACCCAATTGTCCAGGACTGTGCAAGGAATCCTCGAACATCTTACTGAGCTTCCACGCCCCCACCCCCTGCAAGTTCCTCCTCTAACACCTTCTGTTGCTTTAGAGTTACAGAATGGATTCAACATTGCCTCTGAGACCTCCAGTCCATTCAGATCTGGAGAACTGTCTGAGCCAAAGCCTGCCTGTTGAATCCGAGGTGCAGCATTCGACTCCGAAGTTTTTGGGCCCAGCTCTCCTCCTTGGAGCCTCGGTACTAGACAGTTCAGCTCCAGCTTCCACCTCAGGGGTAGTGCCGGCAGGGAGGGGTTATGATTAATAAACCTTCTTTCTTGGATCAGTGCCTCTCTCTAGCTCCTTTGAGCTCTGCCATCGAGGCTGTGAAGAGTGTTCTCTGTCTTGCCAGACCTGATGGAGCCTTCACCGTCAGATCCTAGATATTCTACCGCAATGCCTCAGCACCTTTCTCCACGGATCATCCAGTATCGAAGCCTCAGGTTCCCCCTCAGGAAATTTTGATTTCCTCTTCCGAGACTTCCCCAGGTCATTCCACTGAGGAAGTTCCAGGAAGAGGACGTGCAAGAGGAAGCACCTAGACTCCCCACAGGAGTCCATCACTGAAGACACAGATTTTGATGAGGGTGAAGAGTCCCCCTGGTCACCTCCTGAAGATGTCCCCTTTGGAGACATCCTAGAAATTCTTAAACAGAGAAATAGCTGGATTCCCTCTAACCCTACATTGGAGGAATCAGTTCTCCTAGAGGCTTTTGGAGCAGGACCCTGTACCTCCTGGGTGACCCTGCCCACTGATGAGCTCATTGACCTGATATCTTATCAGGCATGGAAGGAACCCAACTCCATAGAACCCATACCTTGGAGACTGGACAGGATAATGACACCCCCTTTGGACAGCCAGTTTTGAAAGCAAGGGGTTCCAGTTGATGCCATGGTTGTCGAGGTGGCCACAAAGAAGGAACTAGCCAATGAGAGTTCCATTGTCCTTCCCCCCACCAGGAAGTCATGGGAGATGGACAGATTGAGGAAGCTTGTCTTTGCTTCAGCGACATTTGCCTTACTGTCGCTGCACTATTTGGCACACTTTATTAGACTTCAAAGAGATCTGACTAAGGAGTTATCAAATACTCTCTCAGAAGCTATTTCTGAAGAGGCTCAAGGTTCAATAACTTCTCAGTTGGCACCCCTACAGTCAATTTCCAGTAGTTCTATGAGGTTAGTTTCCAACATAGCAGAAGTGACCTCAAGAGCAGCGGATTCAGGCATTTTCATGAGGAGGCCTGCCTGAATGCACTTGTGCGATTTTGTGGAGCAGTTTAAATCCAGTTTCATCAATGCCTCCTTTGACAGAACTACTCTTTTTGTCCCTAAGGTAAAGGAAATGCTGTCTAGGTGTGAGAAAGATGGGAAGACCTTGTCTGCCATGTGTATACATTTTTCATCCCCCCCCTCCCTCAAAGATTCTACACCAGGAGTGGCCAGAAATTGTGGTTCAAAATGTCCCAAAATCCTTTCCATGGCACATGTGGAGGAAGTTCCCTCAGGGGCAGGGGGGAACTCCAGTGGACGTCTTCGCCCTCGCGGCAGAAGTGGCCTGCAATACCAGGGTTCTCGGGAATCTTTCTTTGACAAACCCTACCAGCGCTCCTGAATGGAGGCCCAACTGTCCACCTCTGGAGACAGTCAGGGGATAGTTATTCTTGCACCAGAGATCCTGGCTATACTTAAAAGATACTTGGGTGCAAAGGATTTTTTCCACCCAGTCAGAGGGATCAAGCAGCAATTCAGGTACAAAAGTTGCTAGAAAAGAGTCATCCAGGAGGTCCCACCGGACCAGATAGACTTTGAAACTTACTCAAGGTTCCTTTTAGTGCCAAAGAAAACAGGGAACTACAGACCAATTTTGGATCTCACAAATCTAAACAAATCTGTTCACTTAACCAAGTTCTGGATGGTCATGGTTCAGTCCATTCTCCCTTTTTTGGACAAGGATGACTGGATGTGCTCAGTAGATCTTCAGGATGCCTATTATCACATAAAAATGAACAGGTGATCCAGTAGGTTCCTAAGCTTCTGGCTGGGAGCCAGTCACTACCAATTTAGAGTACTGCCCTTTGGACTCGCCACAACCCCCAGGGTGTTCATCAAACGCATGGCAGTAGTAGCATCTTATCTCAGACTCCAGGGAATCTGGGTGTTTCCCTACCCGGTCTACTGACTCATTTCCGCACCGACTAGGCATCAACACATACACGCAAGGGATCAAATTCTCTGCACCTGTACTGTCCTAGGAATAACCATAAACTGCAGCAAATCACAACTTCAACCAAACTCTGCCAGTGCTTCCTTTCCACCACACCAAGTTCAAACGATAAGGTCACAGGTCAAGAAGGTTGTAAAGAACACCTCAATTTCAGCCCTTACAGTTTTCCACACTCTAGGCCTCATGACGGTGGCAATAATCTTAGTTCCATTAGCCAGGTTTTACATGGAGATCCTTCAGTGGATGCTGGCTACTCAGTGGTCAATCCTTCATGAATGAATGTCGTACTGGATAAGAATTATCAAGACTTGCAAAAAAGATCTGTATTGGTGGATGCAATCAGACTAACTGCTTCATGGTTATCCCTTCATCCCCCAACAGCCCAAGGCCATAGTGACCACAAATGCTTCCCAGATAGGGTGGGGGGCATTGTCTGGGGAAGACCGTCCAGGGTACTTGGTCCCTCAGTTAGGCCAATATGCACATAAATGTTCTGGAGATGAAAGGAGTACTCTTGGCATTGCGAGCATTTCAAGATTTTCTTCCCTCTGGGATGATTGCGATTCAAACTGACAACATGTCTCTTGTCTGGTACATCAGAAAACAAAGGGGAACCAAATATTACCCATTGTGTTGAGAAGCTCTCAGGCTCTGATAGGGGGCAATCTCTTCTGACCACTTTTTTTTAGTGACGCACTTTCTGGGGAAATCCAACATGATTGCAGACAAACTGAGCAGGTACATTCTTCTTCCACCCAAGTGGTCTCTCAATGAGAAAGTGGCGGGCAGCATTTTCTGTCAGTGGGGCCAGCCCTGCTCTGATCTTTTTGCCTCTCTCCTAAACAACAAGTGCAGCAACTACTTTGGCCTGATTCCCCACAGTGGCACTCACCAAGGGATGCTCTATTTCTCGACTGGCCCCTGGTCTTCTTTATGCCTTTACACCAACTCCACTAATTCCAAAATTTCTGCAAAAAGCTCCCAGGTCAAGCACAATAGTTCTCATTGCCGTAATTATTTTTGTTATATTTGAAAAATAATAAAAACTATTTGAGTAAAAAAAATAGTCCTCATTGCCCCCTATTGGCCTTGACAAATATGGTTTCCCTTCCTCTGGCCTCACATGGTTCAATCACCGTATAACCTATATCCAACTCTAGACTTCCTGTCTCACCCAATAGGAATGTCCCACCCAGATATACCAAACTGCAAGCTGTTTGGCTTCTGCAGTTCACTTAGTAACCAAACCAATCTATGCTGTCATCACCTGTCTGATGTATAATTTTATCTTCCCATAAACTCTCGACAAGAAAAACATATTCCACTAAGTTAAAAAGATTTCCCCTTTGGGATCAGCAACACAATCTTGACCCCTTTTCAGCTTCTATCAATCACATTTTAGATTTCCTTGCACACGTATTTCAAAACAATGCTAGTTCTTCACCTATTAAAGTACAACTAGCAGCAATTTCAAGTTACCATACAGGTTTTAATGGCACATCCCATAGCTTCTCACAAATTGAGCAAGGCCTTCTTTAAAGGGACCCTTCTTTTAAGGCCTCCCTTTAAAGACTCTGCTCCTCCATGGGATTTAAATTTGATGCTGCAGTCTCTCACACAACCTCATTTTGAACCAGCAGCTACATGTGACCTTAAATGTCTTACATGGAAGACAGTTTTCTTGGTCACCATTACTTCTGCAAGAAGTATTTCTGAGATCCAAGCATTATCTTCAAAGCCTGCATTCTTGATTTTCCATAATGATAGAGTGGCCTTATTTACTAATCCATCCTTTCTTCCAAAAGAGGTGTCAGAATCCAATATCAGTAAAGCTATCAATCTACCAATGTTTTTTCCCAAGTTTACCAACAAAGGAGAATATGTCTTACATTTACTTGATGTTCATAGATGATTGTGATTCTGTTTGCATACAAATTAAAAAATCAGGAATGCTGACCAGCTATTTCCTTCTCTGAACCAGCCTTGGGAAAACTGGTTTCCAAAGTTACCTTATCGAAGTGATTGACAAATTGCATTTCACTAGATCTATATGTTGGGCTACTCGCCATACCTTTGTCACTCATTACAATTTGGATCTGGTCTCCAGAGGTAGGGCATCATTTGATTTTATGGTGCTTAGGAATATCCTTCCTTGAGCCCACCCTGGACACAGGTAGCAAGGAATTCTGTCCTATTTGTTGAGGATAGAATGAAGATTGACAACATCAGATGAAGAAGTTACGTACTTACCATAACATTCCATTTGTGTTATCAGTCTTCATTCTCTCCTCACATCCCATCCCACCAACCCCCATCTTATGGCTTCTGGAGGAACGAATATTTAACAAGGTCTTTCTATACTTATTTTTATATATGATTTCTGGGTATGGCTTTTCCATAACTCTTAATCTTCCTACGTTAATGTAGCAGCAAACAAGATCTGAGGTAATTTGGTAGGTGCACTGTGGGTAAGGGAGAAGCTCGAGAGATTTGGTGGCTGCAAGCTTTAGCAACGGCCGAGTTGGATCTGACAGATCTGATCTGAACCCACTTGTTAAAGAAGAATAAAGATAGACAACACAGATGGAATGTTATGGTAAGTACATAACTTTATTTCTGTATGGTCTTTTCACTCCAGCAGAGAAGTCAGAACCCTAACGCATTGGGCAAAAGAGTGCTCTGTCAGACTCTTATGGATAATATCCCACAGCTGTTTCAGAATTTCATGTTTCAGTTTTTTCTAGTGAGTTATTTAATTTGATTTCATTTATTTATTTGTGTGTGTTTATAAGGTAGAGCACTGATTAGTTCTGACCAATTTCAGTCTCTGCCAGGTTGTCGGTAAAATGACCCAAGTTAGGACATTTAGTATGAAGTGGCAATGAGTAACATAAAGAGAATGTGGTATGTTGAGAATACAAATATAGAGCCAAGGTTATGTTTTACATACAGTATTTACAAAAGCACACATTGCAAATAGGAAGTTTGAGTGAGAAATACAGGATTGGTGTGAATGAATTTTTGGAATTTGGATGTGGAGCTAATGTTGTGACTAGGGTTGAAGGTTTAATTGTGTACCTGCAAGTGGTGGCATAGTTAAGGCTTTATTCCCTCTTGGAGGAGCTCAGGTAGTGTATCTTGGCGCTACATTCCTGAGGAGGTTCTCTTTATCTAGCCTTAACCCATTCAGTCTAGCCAAGAATAAGAAAAAGCTCCCTTTTAGACAGTGGAGGGACCTTAAGCATCAGAAGGCCTTGGCTTGATGGATTTCCAGCTACTTCTAGAAGACTCCAGTGGTCCAGCAGCCACAGTCCTATCTGTTGAGGCTGTCCATGACTGCATGTTTTTTGTAGTATTTTTCCTTACCATTTCTTTTTTTGTTATCCGGCCGTGCTAACCTTCAAATTATCCATCTTCCCAATGACTCTTGCCTGCTAGTGAGACCACCATCCAGCATATATGTGGCTTTTACTTAGTCTAACTCTCTGAATTACTGTGGCAGCCTAGATGCATGTTCATCCTGCAGTACAATTTCAGTGACGTATGCACACCTCCATGTAACATATTCTAATGAAACAAAATAATTATACTATTTGTTGGGCACATGTTTTGGCCCTTTTTGACTACCTTTCTTCAACACCCACCATCCACAGGGTGCCATTTTGCAGTGGCAATGGACTGCATTGCCTACTACTTCGGTTAGCCTGAGTTAGTCATTGATTCCAACCCTCATCAGTTGGCTTCAGCACTAAGATTTCTAGTTGATTCTATGTCTTTTTGGGTTGTATTCAGGGCTTTAGTCCTCTACATCATGGAGTTGCCCCTGTCTTTCTGCGTTTGTCTCAGCTTGGAGTACTGTAGCGTATAACAAGTAGAGCTAACACTAGAGACCATTTCTTTTTTAAGGCTTTTACACTGTTTGGATCACAAATTTTATGCACATCAATGATAGGTTCATATGTTCTTTCCCTAGATGCATATATACTAAGTGACATTTTGCTAACCAAGCTCTGCAAAAGCATTACATTTACTTTCTGAGAGAGGGTGGCACTGTGAAGTTCAGAAATGTAAAAGACAGATGCTCTTGGTGTATCTAGCCATTAGGAAGACAGCATGTGAAAACTCCTCAAGTGGGCATCAGAAGGAAGGTTCAGCCTATAGCCCATGAACACAACCAGAGCTCCTTCAAAAGGACTGAATCTTTAAGAGTGAGACAAAGTTTAGCTCTCTTGAAGGTAGAGCTGTTGCTAAAACGCCCCATTTAGTCTCAACACATTTTTATTTATTTTTATCTTTGGAGCTCTGTGGGAAAGTGAGCACACACTGATGTATACTTCTTTGACCAATTAACCAATAAATAACTTTAAACACTAAGGCCACCATAAAAGTGTCATACGTTAAAGAAAATAATTTAGTGCTTTTGTTCCGTAACCCGGAACTTCCTCATAATAACAAACTATCATATATGACGTCCTTAAATATCTTGAATTATAAAGAACCAGTGTCATATTTTCACTGTTATAACATTTAAAAATTGTCAACATGTACTTCATAAATCTTTAACACTTTTAAAAAATACCTGTTTAAAAAACAGATGACTAAATATATCTACAGTAGAGAGTCGATTATCCCAGTGTTGATTATTAGAAACATCAGTTATCCCAATGCAGCCTTCCAAAGTTTTTGGGTAGGAAAAATCATAAAATCTGAATATGTACACATTATACGTTTTTGCTTGTAACTGTTTTTTGAGCTTGCAGCCCACTTGTATGTGAAAAATATTCTTTATTGTCCACTGGAATGGCTGAATCATTTAAAAGTGTATTCCTTGCATGCAGAAAAAACAAGATTTTAGAAATGTGTCTGGTTTAATGTATGTTTGATTATCTGAACTACCCTAGGTCTCAGTTCAGATAGTCAATTCTCCACTGTATTTATATATGTTTATATATATATATATATATATATATATATATATATATATATATATATATATATATATAAAGAGAATAAGATCTGCCAGTACAGCTGCTGCAGTCCTGACTATATATTATGATGCTGTCATGAGGAGGCTCAGAGTTTGTCCTGGAGAGCTATCACCAATAACTCATGGTTGCCTGATATGGTAATGCTGAATCATGCCTTACAGCTCATATGTCCTACCCTGAAAGGGGTCTGCTAAGCGACCTAGCTGCTATTACAGAACTCTTGAGGCAGCCTCAAACTCTACATTGGAAGGGAGCCATAGAGGCTGCCCCTCATTTAGAACAGGGTGGGGTGTATGCATCAGTCTTTTTCATATTTTTGATTGAATTATTCCTACGCTGCTCTGGACCTCATTGAGTTCGTTGTGCATTACCAGTATATCTCGTTCTTGATGATGAGCCTCCAGGATCTAGTATTTTGGTGCAGTAGCATGCTTGGATGATGGTTTTGATGTGATGGATGCCTTCTAGAACAGCAGTGTTTGGATTCCACTCTCAAAGTTCCTATATTTTTTATGTTATCACTTTCAGTAACAAGTACTTTCAGTTTGGCTTTCTTCTGGACCTAGAGTATTTACCAAGGTGTTGATAGGCATGATGAAATCCTTGCAGAAAGAATGAAATCATATCTTTCTCTATCTGGAAGTAGGCGTCTGGTAGCCACATCCAGATGTTGGCAGTTTTCTTTTAGCAATTGCTTCCATGGCTGTAGCACCAGGGGGTATCCATAAAATGAGAATGCAGTGAATAGTTTAGGTAAGACCCTGAGCTATCTTCTGGACTTAGTAGTTACCATGTTTTTTTTTTCTTCTTCTTCTTTTTTTGCAAGCCTGAAGATGCAGGTGTTGTAGTGGTCTGTGAGGTGAGAGTTGTCAGTGGCTGCAGAGTCACCACTTATTTAGAGATCTTCTGGTGTCATACATTTGTCATCATGCCCTGGAGTTATAGAAATCCCAAACAACTTTATGATGGATACATGACTTGACATGTTCTTATGACTGATATTTCACTAACAGGATAAGGAAATCAGTTTTTATTTTTTTTTTGTTCCCAGTGAAGAGGTGATTACAGTGCAGCTTTGAGTAATTACTCTAATCCTGAAGGGCACACAGGCAAGTTAGAGTTTCAGAAGCCTCCCTCACCTTAAAGGCAAAACTACTACTTACTAGGTCAAAAAATGCTGTGTGATAAGGAAGGAAGTATTTGGTTATATCCTTCTAACAGAGTAGTGTAATGCCTATCTAGCAATGCCAGAGCCATTTCTTTCTCAGCAAATTAAAACCCAGGGAAACTGAATGGGTGGATGGTCTCACTAAGGTGTTCCTCCATTCCTGTTATTAAGCTGAGGATTCAGCAGTCATAACTTACCCAGATCTTCCAGAACTGAGGCATCATGTGGAATGCTGTTTGGGAGACCTCATCCCTTCACATTTTCTCTTCAATAGGACAAATGTAGTGGTGAATGCATTCTGCATATCATGAACAAGAGAATTCTGTCCAGCTTCCAAGCATTTCTGCTAATCCCATTCCTCATTGCAGTGTTCAGAGAAATAACAGTAAAATTGATTCTCATTGTGCAACCCCTGCCCCCCAATGGTGGACCAAAGTGCTGTGTTTGCAGAACTTTAGGTCCCTGGTAATGGAGGAAACTCTTCTGATCTAGGCCATGGATGTTGCTGTGGTTGTGACTGCTGGTGTATGTCTTTCTTATCCCAGTCCTCCCTGTGGGAGTTTCAGAAGTTTCTGAGATTGCACAGAAGCCTTCCATTTAAGCAGGTCTTTACCTCCAATTGGAAATATATTTTTTAGGTGGAGTGGTGTATTTATTTAAGTTTATGTAATATGTAAGACTAGTCTGAGGATTCTTTAACCACAACCAGGGCTAAAGGTGCAAAATAGAACAAAACCAGACAAATTTGTATTAACAGAATATTGTAATTGCATGTGACATTATTACTGGACGTATATAGATATAGGTATAATAATATTACTTATACAAGGTATACATGGGTGTGCTTATCTGAGTTAAGGTTAAAAATCAAACAAGTATCATTGATTTGGGTAACATAAAAGCCAGACACACACAATGAATATGACAGTGAATATCTAGGTGTATGAGTGCTTAATGCGTCTTTGTGTACAGCAGGCTATGTAAAAATTGGTGTAAATAACAGCAAATATTGCTGATATTACAGCACCTTGATATCAAATAATGTAGGTAAACAACAGGAAGACCTCTGAGGAAGGTTGGTAGAAAGTGGGGTAGGTTATCACAGATCAGGTGAAAGAGCAGTGCATGGTGATGCAAAGTGTGATATTAACTCTTTTAATTAAAAGGGTGGAAGCAGTTTATTTGGCAGTTATTGAAGTGCTAAAAACTTTAAAAAAGTTCAAAAGAACCAGTAAGGATACGTACTCCAAACCCTAGACCAACCACCCTTCACCAGATAGGTTCCAATCAGCACAGTCATCTCACTAGAGTACGGAAAAGCCCCTTCTAATCCAAGATGGCCTGGAAAACATGCTCAAAACAGCCACTACAAATAGACCCAGAAGCAGCAAACCTGTATCTGGACTGTGCACCACTCAGGCCTCTACTTAAAGTGTTCAACTTCAGCTTATCAATAGGGTTAGCGCATAATGCCTGAGAAATACACAAGCAAGTCTACACATGGACAGCCCTCTACAGACCTAGGTAATTACAGACCCATCAGCTTCCCCAGCAGTACATGCTTCAGTCAGAGATATTTTAAGTAATACTGATGAATACAGGATAACATATTCATAGTAGATGCGAGACTGTGGGGAAATCATTGAATGATTTATTTTTAAATGATTATGTTGATTTAAACACTTTTGAATTTGTCTGTATCATTGAGTTTCCAAAAATACATAATAACAAGACACTTCTCTTTAGACACACAGTTTCTGTCCTCTTCTGTGTTACTGGAGGAATTTCACAGACTTTGTCTACCTACCCCAAAGATTCTTGGCATTTGTTAGATACAAGAATTTATTTGACCATTTTTCATTTTTACAGTTGGCATTACTCACTTTAAACTAGCATTCCTCAGGTACATGGTATAAAATATCTTAGAAATTTCTTGACTACATATACATTGTTCACTGCTACTAATATTACCACACCATGTTTACTTGGGAAACAGTTGTAGAAAGCATTTTTTTATTTTCAACTTAGTATATTATCAACAGACAGAAGATGTAGCTCTGGGGGCTACAAGGGTACAATCCTGTGTCAGTTTGGTTTTCAGATGGTGAGAGTTAATGGTTCAAGGCAGCAGAAAGCACCCCTGCACTACCAGGCTATAACTCATTCCTCACCTTTCGGCCCCAGAACTTGGACCGAAGTTCCAAAGGCGGTGGTGTTTCCATATTCATAAAGGGTGCGCACACCTACAGACTGGTAGCCCAACATAACTCATCAGAGATACTTCAGGTGCAGCTAACATTGGGTAAGACAGCGATTTAGGTCGTAGCCTGCTATAGGTCCCCAACCATGTCCCAAGACTCGCACTGCACATTCCTAACCACCCTGGAGAATATTAGGGTCCAACCTAACACTCTCACACTGGGCGACTTCAACTACCCCTCCTGGTCATTACTAACATGGGGGACCATTGCTCTATATCAATACTCAACTCCTCCCTGGTTAGATCCGACCACAAATTAAACTGTGGTCATCCCCTGCCCAACAGACTCGCCTAGAAAAATACCTTGTGAAAGAGTTATTAATCTGCTTAAGTTACCTGCCTGAAGCAGCTCCAAAAACAAACTAAAAACCACAGCTTTCTAGCTCAACTCTTCTTCGAAAGGGTTAAACACTCTGTGGTCATCCCCTGCCCAACAGACTCGCCCAGCAAAATACCTCGTGAAAGAGTTATAAATCTACTTGTTACCTGCCTGAAGCAGCTCCAAAAACAAACTAACAACCACAACTTTCTAGCTCAGCTCTTCTCCCGATGGATTAAACACTCTGTGGTCATCCCCTGCTCAACAGACTCACCCAGCAAAATACCTTGTGAAAGAGTTATAAATCTGCTGAAGTTACCTGCCTGAAGCAACTCCAAAAACAAACTAAAAACTACATCTTTCTAGCTCAACTGTAGGTGTTCCTTCTACTGTAATTTATCCATACTTTGAATGTGTTTTTAAGACTATCTACTTTTTAAAACAGTGAACTGCACCTTATTTAAAGTATTACTACAGAGCAGGTGAGCATACACGCAGGTTAGTTTTTCTGACTGTAGTAACTTACTTTGGCCACCAGGAGGCAGCACAATGCCAGCGGTCTACCATATTCCTTGTTGTTTTAACTAACAATAGTGCCAGTAGCTTTTGATATAATGTTATTTTAACTCAATAATTCCAGTATATGTAAGTTTCATGTTGCCAGCCACCTTCTATATTGTTATTTAACCCCTAGTGCGTCTTCTGTACCCTTTATCTCCTGTTTTTAAATTTATATCTGCAACATTTCCAACTCTGGCTTGCTCTGTTTTTACCTGTTCAGCTCTGATTTTCACAGTTGCTTCCTTTCTGATTGTTATTTTCAGTGCTGTTTCACACTGCTGACCTGGCCCTGTCAGTACTGGGTCCAACCAGCTAGCCCACTGTAACATCCATCTCCACTCTCTCTCCAACCGCTCCCCCAGTTTCTTCCACTTTCTTTTCTTTCCAACCCCTCCCCCAGACTCTAACTTTCCCTTCCTTCCTGTGGCTCCATCTTTACCTCTCTGAACCAGTCTTATCCTTTCCCTGTACCACTGCTAGAACGTCCCTTACCCCCTTGCATACCTTTCTCTGAACTTACCTTCCACTCCACTGATTGTTTTCTTTTGTTGTTCTTTGACCTTGATTCTTCCTTTCCTTGGCTCTACCCGTTCCATTAGCTCACTCCACTATCCTACCCCAAAATCCCAACCACCCCCAGTACCTCTACACTTATACTTAGCCACTCCCACCACTTCCACTATCCAATCCAAACTACCCATCATACCCCCCAAAATCCCCTCCCACAGTTCACCCTTTAAAGTAAGCCTACTCTTCAGAGTTTGCTAACAAGCACTACTTATCCTGATAAACTACCAAACAATTAACCTAAACCATTATCTCTTAATCAAATAAACTAACTTCCCAACTTAACTCAACCCTTACTACCATCCTAAAACCAACATCATGACCCTCAAGCCTCTATCCCTACTTACTCAAATAATACTTCTAACTGCCTTAACTTACCTAAACTATATCACCCAACCTACTAATGCAAACCACTCCCCCCCCATTTCACACCACTACCCCATCCTCTACAAAGTACGCATTTACTGTTACCCTTATATCTCCCAGTCTCTACCTCCTCAACACTAGCATGCTATTCCCCCTATAGACTCCTACCCAACTCTAAAAACACTGTTCCCAACTACACTAGTCTAATGTCCACAAAACTCTCTACCTGTGTACTACACCCCAAACAAACCAAATACCTCATCCATCATCTTATCTCTATCCTTCTCTCCGTGGACATCCACCCAAACCCAGGCCCCTCTACCACACTGAATCTAGGCCCCCAAGTAACAGGCAAACCCCTCCACTACTTGGCTCTAAATACTCAGAGCCTATGTAACAAAATTCCAAACCTTCATGCCTGGCTTCTACATAACCTGCCCAATATTCTCTCCATCTCGGAAACGTGGCTTAAGCCCCACATAAAAGATTCTGAAGTAACTCCTCTCAACTACCGCATGTTAAGGAATGACAGAAGACAAAAAAAGGGGGGGTGTAGCACGCCTTTGCTCAACATCCATCTTAGTCACCCCCTATACCAAACCCTTTCCCAAATTTGACAAGGCAGAAATTATACCAGCCCGACTCCACCTAAACAAGCATAAACTCATATTTGTTCTCTCCCTCTATATTTCCCCTGGAGACAATATCTCATCCCTTGAAAATATTCTCTCCTGGGTCTCCACCAACATTACTCATGAAACCATAATCCTGGGGGACGTGAACATAAACTGTGCCACAATCCAATCTCCCACTAACTCACTCAATTTTAACTTATATAACTTTACACAACTAATCAGTTCCACTACCAGGCCTTCCAAGAACTCCCATTACTGGACGTACATACGTTCATAGGTTCATACTAGGCTTACTGCCCTTGCGAGCCATTTTAAGCCTTGTCAATTATCCCTTGTGAGACTCAAACCGTGCACCTTGGGTTTGTAAGTCAAACACCTTAACCATTAGGCCACCCTCCTATACTGGATTCTAGTATCCCATCCTCACTATATGTATCTCATAGTGCTATTCTGCCAGACCCACTAGCTGACCACTTCCCCACTTTTGCTTGCCATCTCCCCTGTTCCATACAACTAACTCACACCTATATTTCTACTTGCTGCCTAAAAAACTTCAGTTCTGAAACCTTCTCAAATGCACTAAAAAGCACAAACTGGAAACCATTAAAGATTCTTCCCCTAGATAATGCTCTCTCCTACTTTAACTCTACTTTCACAAACCTGCTGAACTCCTTTGCTCCTCTAAAACAAAATGTACAAAAAGTAAGTCTGTACCCTGGTTAACCAAAAACACCTTAGCTACTATGCAACACCATGACAAAGCTTGGACATGTTACCATAAAAATAAAACCACTATCACCCTTAACAAATATAAAACACTACGAAATAAAGTCAAAAAACTTATGACCTCAGACCGCAAAGCCTATTTCTCCACTCCCCAAACCAACCGCAACACCAATCCTAAACTATTTTGGAAAGGAATCTCATCTCTCCTCAACCCGGGAAAAAAAGAAAACCCTTGCCCTAACCCAGATGCCTCTAACATAACTTAGCCACCCAATTTAACTCTTTCTTCATAGAGTCCATAAGCAAGCTAACATCATCCTTCAGCAACACCTCTGTGACCCCCTCCTCACCCTGCACCCATCCCTTCCTCCCCTAGCATCCCTTGCCCCCCCAACCTCCACCCTTCTCTATCAATCCCATCTCTATATCCACCATAAAAAACTTCTCCTAAAATTAAAACCTGGTTCCAATGCTCCTGGTGAAATTCCCTCTTACTTCCTAAAAGTGGCCACAGAAGCCATTGCTCTCCTTATCAGCATACTAATTAATCTCAGAAAGCCACGTCCCGCAGATCTGGAAGAAAGCCTTTATTATTCCTCTACATAAAGGAGGCAATGACATTCCAAACTTCCACCCTATTGCTATCTTATCCCCTATTTCTAAACTTCTTGAAAAATGTATCCACCAACAACTCTTACCCTGTCTCGTCAGCAACCAGCTTCTTAACCCACATAGCATGGATTCAGACTGGTCATAGCACCTCCACTGCCCTCTTCTCCTTCCTTAAAACGATTAAAGCCCACGATTCCAGCCATTTCGTGTCCATCCTTCTCATTATCTCCAAGGTGTTTGACACTATTTTCCACAACCTGCTTCTTAATAAACTCTCCAAACTAAACCTATCCCCTTCCTGTACCAAGTGGTTCTCCAGCTACCTCACAACCAGACAACAAGCAGTCAAATGGAATAAAGTCACTTCACTCGTCCTTAATACTTCCACAGGTGTCCCCCAAGGTTCCATTTTAGGCCCCCTGCTATTCAATATATTCATTAACGACTTCTACCAAGCCATTCCAAACTCCAGCCTCATCCAGTATGGTGACAATTCTACCATTATCTGTTCTTCCCCTTCTAATCCCCACTCTAAATAAGCTTACCCAAAGTGCCTTCCCCTCTACTGAGCAGTGGATGCTAGACAACCATCTGGCTCTTAATGCAACCAAAACTAAACTTGTTATTCACCGTACTCATAGATGATCAACTAAAATTCAACAAACATTTACAAGTAAATATCAAAAAAACCCACAAAAAGCTTGATGTTCATCGTGCATACAGCTGCAGTCATAACAGATGGGTTATCCTGCCATTAGGCGGGTCCTCGGTCGGCCGAATTCCAAAGTCTAGGTCCGGCATCGGTTGTCGTCGCTTCTTCCCTGACATCAGTGCGGCAGGGGTACAAAAGAGGCAGCTGACGTCATTTTCTTCAGTCTTTCTTGCCACGCGGTGCCTGAAGCAGAAGCAGTTCACAAGTGCCGGTCGGCCAGCTCCTGAGATTTACGAAAGTATTTCAGCCGAAGTCTTCTTGAAAGCTAAGTACCCCGTTGGGGAAACTTTTCTTGCCTCAGACCGATGTCAGACAAAGTTAACAATTGCATTTCATGTGGGAAGCAAATGCTGCATAAGGATTTCCACTCTTTCTGTATACCTTGCTTAGGCCCAGATCACCAACGTCTCGGCTTTGTGCTAGATTCAACAAACACACTATTAAGCGTCGGGCGGAGTTCGCCCTTCACTTTTTTGGCAAAAAATTTAATTATATTATGTCGTCGGATACTCCGACTCCAGTTTTGAGCAAAAAACGCAAGGATAAGGACCGACTTACGAGGTCCGCACCACCTACGGAAACCACGCTAAGGCCGACTACCGGTTCTCTGGTACTCAGCGAAGCGCCGCCGCAGCCCCTGAGTATCGATGACAATGCATTACCGATGTCTTCAGTACCCGAGGTCGCAGGCTCCTCGGCCCCCATTCCTACTACAGATACCGACGCCACTCCTGGCGGGGAAACTCAGAATTTAGACAGGCCTGCCATTTCTCAAGGGGTCTTCAGGCCTTCCTCCTTCTCTATTAAAGCCTTCACTAAATCCAAAACAGCCATGAAAACCAAAAAACAGGTTCCTCAGACCCCCTCTCAAGGCACCATGCCTAAAAAACAGATACTCTTATCAGGGGTTCTCAACCTCCTCTGACAAAAGGCCCAGATTAGAGGAAGACTACCCTTCCTCAGATCAAGCTTCTATTACCTCAGAACTTTCTGAGGACCAGGATTATGCCTATTCTCCCTTCGAAGATTCTGATGCAGAGGAGTCTATTCCCTCGGTCACCCCCCCTTGAGGACTTCTCTTTTGGGGAAACCCTGCATACATTGAGGGAACACTTTCACTGGGAAGGCCAAGATTACTCAGATTCCAAGAAAAGGCTCAGGGAATTTCTTCTGCTCCCCCAGCATAGGCCTCTGGCTATCCCTCCTGTTTTAGATATATTGGATGATGTGTACACAGAAGCCAGCCTTAATCCTGATTCTTTGCCTCCAGCTCCTGTTAAACCAGACAGGTATTACCAGGTTCCTGATTCTCACCAGTTCCTATATAAAAGCCATACTGCTGACCCAGAAACTATTTCACAGGGTCCCAAGGGAATTAAGGCCTCTACTGCTAAAAACCCATTACCTTCAGAGAGAGATTCCAGAGCTTTAGAAAGGTGGGGGAAAAAGGTGTACACCACGACCACTTTAACCATGAGGGCATTAAACTGTCAGTTCCATATGTTAAAGTATCAACAGTTTTTGATATCTCAGCTGAAAAGCAAGATGACACAACCAGAACAACCAGATTTAAAAGAGTTGCAGGATTTGTTGCATGGTGCAGAGCAAATGGGTAAACATACCTTGCAGTGTGGTTTTGATGCTTTAGAGGCCTCATGTAGAGCTGCTGTTACGGGGTCTGTTATATGTAGGCATGCTTAGCTCAAGGAGCAAACCTTACCAGATCATGTCAAAGCTAAATCATTAGATGCACCTCTTCAAAAAGATGTATTGTTTGGTGTTAAAGCTGAGGAGGTGCTAAAGAAAATGGAGGAAAAAGCGAAATCAATGCAAACAGTGAAAGATTTCCTGCAGGTACAGCCTCCACGTTTCAGCAGAAGCTGGCCTTCAAAAAATTGGTCCTTTCCAGCCATGGACAGACCTCAAAGGGGCAGATACAGGCGTCCAAGGGGTAGAGGGCAACCTGAAGGATCTTTCAGAGCCAGACAGTGGCAAGCACCAACCCCAAGAGGTGGAGACAGATCACAGTCTTTTAGAAAACAGACACAATGACTTCCCCCTACACCTGCCAAGCAAAGCTTTAATGGCAGTACCTTTGGGCGGAAAACTGACATTATTCTCAAAAAATTGGCATATTGTTACAAGAGACAAATGGATTCTGGACATTATAGACAGAGGCTACAGGTTCCACTTTCACACCCTTCCAAAATTGAGAGGCATGACAAACCTGCAACAAAATCAAAGTGCAGAGGCACAAAAACAAATTTCAGCTCTCATGGACATGAAAGCAATTCAAGAGGTACCTGCAAAAGAACAAGGTCAAGGGTTTTATTCCAGACTATTCCTGGTACCAAGGAAAGACAAAGATTGGAGACCTATCTTAGACCTATCCATCCTAAACACATACCTACAGGTGCCAAAATTCAAGATGCTCACATTACAGCAGCTTCTTCCCATGCTGGGCAAGTAGTCTTGGCTGGTAACATTGGACCTCAAGGAGGCATACCTGCGTGTCCCTATCAGACAAGATTGCAGAAGATACCTCAGATTTCTTGCAGGTTCAACCCATTACCAATTCTCTGCATTGCCCTTTGGCTTATCTACTGTGCCCAGAGTGTTTACGAAATGCCTGGCATCAGTAATCACCTTCTGCATACTACAAGGGATACAAATCTACCCATATCTGGACGACTGCCTGATCCAAGCGGACAGCAAGGACATACTACTGCAGCACCTGGCATTTGTAATAAAACTGTTGAACTTCCTGGGATACACAGTCAACAAAAAGAAATCAAAACTAATACCCTCTCAACAAATAATTTTCCTGGGTGCCAGCTTGGATACAACCACCCAGATGGCCTACCTCATGCCAGACAAGCAAGGGCAACTGTCTCAATACTTCAGAAAAATGGCAACTTACACCAGGCTAACTGCAAGGAAAGTCCTGCAGGCTCTGGGATTCATGGCATCTTGCATCCTACTAATCCCATGTGCAAAGCTGCATATAAGGAAACTTCAATGGTACCTAAAAAACTTATGGTCTCAACACAGCCACAGCTTGGAAGCAATTATACCACTCATTCCATGCCTTCAAAAGGAATTTATGTTGTGGGCTCAAGCTTGCCAAAGAAACACAGGTCTTCCTTTCTGTGTACCTCAAGCAACTCAAATCATCACAACAGACGCCTCAGACTATGGCTGGGGAGCACACATGACAGATCAGTGCATTCAGGGAAAATGGACCCGAAAAGAGAAGCACCTCCACATCAACCAAAAGGAAATGCTAGCTGTGCAAAAGGCTATTATGACCTTCAAAGACCTACTGCATCCAGGCAGCTATTGATAAGGGCAGACAACACCACAGTGATGTGGTACATAAACAAACGGGGGAACTCATTCATACCCCCTGTGCAGGCAAGCCATGACCCTATGGAACACAGCACTGGAATTGCAAATTCAACTACAGGCACAATTCCTGCCAGGGAAGGAAAACACTCTGGCAGGCAACCTAAGCAGAAATATAACAGATCCACGTGAATGGAAGTTGCATCCTCAAGTTTTCACAAAGATAACTCAGGCATGGGGACAGCCAGACATAGATCTCTTTGCTACCCACAGAAATTGCCAGTTGAAAAAATTTTGTTCAAGGACCTATCATCCACAGGCCTGGAAAGTGGACGCACTTTCCTTCATTTGGGCAACATTGACAGTCTATGCCTTCCCGCCTCTTCCTCTGCTGCCCAAAGTTCTATTAAAAGCCAGAGCAGAGAGGCCGAAAATGATTCTCATTGCTCCAGACTGGCCAAGACAACACTGGTATCCGCTCCTGAAGAGCCTGACACATTCCCCACCATGGATCCTGCCTCTAGTCCCTCTTCTGTTGTCCCAGCACAACTACAAAACCCTTCACAGCCATCTCAAAACTCTAAATCTAGCTGCATGGAGAATTCCTTGATTTCCCAACAGTTTCTCCTCTCCAAGGAGGTGCAGGATGTCATCTTGGAGGCCAGAAGACCTTCTACTAGAAAGGCCTACTCCGCCAAATGGAAACGATTTTGTGCCTGGAATCAAGAAAAGGGACAGAATCCTTGGGTAATAAACATACCTCAAATTTTACAGTACCTAGCCGAGATGTTAAACAATGGACTTTCCTTCTCCTCCATCAAGATCCACGCTTCAGCCATTTCTGCACAATACAACACAGATCCTCCTTTATTCTCTCATCCTCTCTTAAGGCAATTCCTCAGAGGGGCAAAGAATATAAAACCCCCAAGGAAACCACCAGTCCCTGCTTGGGACCTTAACTTCGTATTGGAAAAGCTGACCCTTCCTCCCTTCGAGCCAGCTTCTTCAACAGAGTTGCAGTACTTGTCATGGAAAACGGCCTTTCTTCTGGCTATCACCTCAGCTCGCAGGGTTTTGGAGCTACAGGCCCTCATGGCTGTGCAACCATTCATCATTTTCCATCAGGACAGAGTTTCCTTATGAACCAACCCTACCTTTATGTCAAAGGTAGTATCCAGTGTAGCTTTGAATCAGACTATCCACTTACCTACCTTTTATCCTAATCCTCAAAATAAAGGGGAAAGACTACTGCATTCCTTGGACATTCACAGACAACTTCGTTACTACTTGGACAGGACAAAGCCATTCAGAAATCTGAGCAACTCTTTGTGTCCTATGCTGCAAGTGCTCAAGGAAAGGCTATTTCCAAACAGACAATTTCAAAATGGATAGCCCACTGCATACGCTTTTGTTACTCATTTCATGGAAAAGCTGTACCTGCATGCATCAGATCCCACTCCACCAGAGCCACAGCTACCTCTGCAGCCTTCCTCAGGGGGGTCCCTACCAAGGGCATTTTGGAAGCAGCCACCTGGAGTTCAATGCACACTTTCTCCAAACACTATCACCTCCCACTTTACTCAAAATCTAGAGCAGGCTTTGCCACAGCAGTCCTGCAGGGCATCCTAGCCCCTCCTAGTTCCACTTAATGCCTACCACCCTTACTTAGCTTTGGGATTCTACCCATCTGTTATAACTGCAGCTGTATGCACGATGAGCATAGTACAGTTTTGTACCTACCATAAATGTAGATGTTCGAGTGCTCATATAGCTGCAGTCCAGGTTGCCCTCCCTCCATCCCCTCTTAGGACAGGTCTTATGACAAACACTTTTCATACAACCTTTTTGGGGTATTCTTTTATGGTGTATTTGCTTGCAACTACTGTTTTTGATTTATCAACATTGCATCTTTGCATAACATTATGTTTGCCTTCCTTCTGGGGGCACCTGACATCTGGGGCAAGAAAAACTGAAGAAAATGGCGTCGGCTGCCTCTTTTGTACCCCTGCCGCACTGATGTCAGGGAAGAAGCGACGACAACCGACGCCGGACCTAGACTTTGGAATTCGGCCGACCGAGGATTCGCCTGACGGCAGGATAACCCATCTGTTATGACTGCAGCTGTATGAGCACTCGAACATCTACATTTATGGTAGGTACAAAACTGTACTTTATGCTACTGGCATGAGCTACCTAACCTCCTCACTTATACCCAACTCATCCAAACACACAAACTCATTTACAATCTCTCTTTGTCCCTCCCTAGCCACTACCTTTGAAATGTATGAACCAGAACGACTTCTAAGATCTAATTCCTAAAAACTAATTAAATTGCACAAACCCACAAGTCTAGTTGGGAATCACCTAATGTCCTTCTCCTTTGCATGCCTCTGGAATTCTCTACCATCTCCTATCCACATCGCCAGCAGTCTCTCCACATTTAAAACCTTGCTGCACTCACACCTAACTTAACAATGGAAGTGCTCCTGTTCCCATCCTACCTAATCCTTCTAATACCACTTCCTACTCTCCTAGAACTAAATACGCCATCACTGCCTCCTACAGTTCCACAGCTCTATTGAGCTATTTGACCAATTACTTAACAGTTACCCTATGCTGCTACTTTTGTAAAAAAAAAAAAAAAAAAGTGTTTTTTATTGATGTTTAATGAACTATACTGATGTATTCTATCATTGTTAACCTTTTCTTATCATATATACTTTGTATTCCTGTGAGATAATCTGTAATGTATATGTGCAATGTGTAATATGTATTTTTCTGGAGATTTTCTCCCCAGGACTCCACTGAAAATGGGCTTCTTGTGGCCCAGTTGACTATCCTGGCAAACATACTTCAAATAAATAAATAGATAATCACCTTGGAAATCCCCCCCCTCCCACACACATACACACACACACAAAGGTAACCACAAGGAAAAACTTCTCCAAAACTAACTTTGGGCTCCTAAAAACAGGTGGCTAACTTCACGGCACAAATGCAAGTGGAGAATAATTGCATGAACACCGAATCATACACCAGTGCATTCTACGAACACGTACACAAATGCATGGATCTTGCCATATGGAATAGAACTAAGACGCTCCTCCTCCAAAAACAGGAAGCCAATCTGGTGGTCCCCTACCATAAACAAACTCTACAACAGAAGGAGGAAACTGATGCGGAATAAGATGAAGTCCCAAGACTGGAAAAACTCCCTTAGCAGCCTCAACAAAAAGTTGAGACCCCTCATCAAATCCTCTAAAGCTAGCTATTTTATTTATTTATTTTATTTTACATTTGTTGACCGGGCTAGTCTAGCTGGATATATTTCCATTTTCAGTAGAGGCCCGGGGAGAAAAGCTCCACATAAAACATAACAAAGAGACATGATAATAAAAACACATAGAATACAAAGAAAAGAAAAAAAATTTGTAATAAAAATTGGTAATAATAATAAAAAAATGGTGAATAAGATCAATAAAAATTAAGGCACATAATCAATAGTAGTCATGACTAGAGTTAAATCAGATTCAAAGCATCTTACTTCATACAAACAGGCTATATCTTAAAGCTTCTGCTATAATAGGAAAAAGTACAAGTAGGAGGAGAAGTAAGAGGAGTAGTGTTAGGTAAAATGAAGGGAGGAGACAGTAGTTAAGAAGTAAGAGAAGAAAAGGGCTAGCAAGAGGAGATGGGAGAGGAGAGAGAAGTAGGTAGAGCAAAGAAGGATTGGAAGGAGGAAGAAAGGTAGATAGTAAGTATAAGCACATAGTAGGGTTAAAGGTCAGGTAAGGGGGGGGAGAAATCAGTCTGGTGTATTACATGAGCAAAGCCAGTGATTTTGGAAGTACAGTTTGATTTGTTGTTTGAAGAGGGGTAGAAATGTGATTAGAGTTAAATCTCTAGGTAGCAAATTTCATACTCGGTCTACAGTATTAGTAAATAGAGAGTCACCAGCTAAGTTGTGAGCCTTTATAGGTTTGGTCAAGAATTTACAAGAGGAACGAAGGGAGGTAAGATTATTATAAGGGAGTAAAAGCTGTGATAGTATAGGGGTGTTATCAGGTTGATACAGAATTTTGTGGGCAATAGTAAGTTGTGAGATTATAATATAGTTTTGTAGTTCTAGCCAGCCTAAAAGTTTCAGGTTAAGGCAGTGATGGGTTCTGAAAGGGTTACCAGTGGTGAAGCGGGCAATGTTATTGTAGCAAGTTGCTAGTTTGTTTAGGTTAGTGAAGATAGGAGAGGCATAGAAGAGAGTAGATAAAAGATGGGAGTGGGCAATAGTAGCTCTAGCTGATGGGGTGAGGAATGGTTTAATACGGTATAAGGATCCTATTTTTCTATTTACTGATTTGATGGTGTTGTTGATGTGTTGATCAAAAGAGAGATTGTTATCAATGGTTATTCCTAGCAGTTTAGTTGTAGAGTCTGGAGAGATGACAGTGTTGTTGTTAGACAAGATGGTGAAATTAAATGGGGGGGTACGAATAGTGGGGGTGAGGAGAGAAGAAGTTTTTTTTTTTTTTAGCATTAAGGAAAAGGTATCGTCGAGTAAACCATGTTTCTACTGTGTTAAAGATATTTTGAGGTTGTGAGATTAGATCAGAGGAGGATGATACTGAACAAATAATAGTGGAGTCGTCTGCATATTGAATACAGGTGGCTTGAGGAATTGCAGAGTGGAGATCATTGATGTAGAGGGAGAAGAGAAGTGGACCAAGAATAGAGCCCTGAGGCACTCCAATAGAAATGGGCAGTAAGGAGGAGATGTGGTTGTCCCAGAGAACAGCTTGTTGTCTGTTGCTGAGATAAGAACTAAACCATTTGATGGTAAGAGTATCAAATGAGAGGGATTTAAGGATAATTAAGGAGCTATGAAAACAGAATTGCAGCAGATAGTAAAGACAACCACAAGGCCTTCTGTAGTTATGTAAAGAATCTCCACGGCAATACCCAGATTTTCTCTGAGCTACTGCACAATGGATGTTCTTCGTGTTTCACTGTTGCAGTCATCACACTTGGGTTATCTGCCTGCAGGTAGCCCTCAGTTGGCCTGAATACCAGAGTCTTGGGATTTCTGCGTCGAATGCTGTTGCCTCTTCCATGACGTCAGGTCATCAGGGGTATAAAACATGCAGCCAATGCCATTACATCAGTCTTTCTTTCCAAGAAGGAGCCTGAAGCAGAAGCAGTTCGTAAGTGCCAGTCGGCCACTACCTGAAATTTTCGTTTTTTCGAGTTTCAGACCTGAAGTCTTGTAAAGCTAAGTACCCCATTCGGGATTCTTTTTTCTTGCTCTAATTTATGTCAGAAAAAATGAACAATTGTATTGCCTGTGGAAAGCAAATACCTCATAGAGATTTTCATTCTTACTGCGTCACCTGTTTAGGCCCAGAACATGACGTCCCTAGCTGTCAGTTTTGTGCCTTGTTTAATGCCCGAGCCATTCGTCGTCAGGCTATTTTTGTAGCTAAATTCTTTTGCTCTCATTCACCGTATTCCGAAATGACTTCGGTAAGCCATCCGACTACCGATCTTCCAAAAAAGCACAAAGACAGAGACAGACCGCATAGGTCAAAAACTGCCAACTATGCTTCTGTTAAGCTTGTCGCCAGTCCGCCGGTACTCAGTGAGGCGTCTTTGCAGCCCCTGATGCCCACTTCTACAGATTCGCAGGCCTCTGCTGAGACCCATTCGAAGTCCGGAATGCCGCGAGATGCTTCTTTGACTATGGAACCTGCGGATATCTCCACCTTGGATGGGTCCGGAGCTGCTGTGCAGGCACCAGCTTCTGAGGATGTATTCTGACCTACCGGTATTCATATTAAACCGACAACTTCATTTCCTACTAAAACTACTGAGTTTCTCAGGCCCAGAGTTCGCACTACGCCTAGAAAACTGACATCCAAAGTGCATGCTTATGCTCCTATGCCACAAAAACAAATGCTTAGAATGGCTGAAGACCTTATTACTCTAATCAGGGGAAACCAGTCTTCCCCTGCCAAAAGACAAAGAATTTAATTTCCTTCTGATTCTACAAACCAGGAGTCTGATGACTCTGGACCCTTCTGATTACCAGGACATACCCTTATCTACCTATGAGGATTCAGATGCAGAGGAATCCATTCCCTCAGACTCCCCTCCAGAGGATTTCTCTTTAGGTGAAACTTTGCATATCCTAAGAGAGCATTTCCGCTGAGAATGCCAGGACTATCCTCAGTCCAAAAAGAGACTCAGGGAATTTTTAGATTTGCCTCAGCACAGGCCTCTAGCTATACCCCCTGCCCTGGATATTGTAGACAATGTCTTCTTGGAGTCCAGTCTTACTCCTGACACATTACCACCAGCTCCTAGAAAACCTGACAGGTACTACAGAGTACCTGATTCTCACAAATTTCTCTTTAAAAATCCTAGTGCGGATCCAGAGACCATTTCTCAGGGACCTAAAGGCATTAAGGCTACTACAGACAAAAACCCTACCCCTTCAGACAGGGATTCTAGACCTTTAGACAGATTGGGTAAGAAGGTATGTACCTCTGCAACTCTTGCCATCAGGGCTTTGAATTACCAGTTTCACATGTGAAGTACCAGCAATATGTTATGGAACTAACTGAACAAAAAATGGTGTTACTTCCGGATTGTGCAGAAAATAAAGATTTACAAGAGTTAATGCATTCTGCAAACCAAGTTAGTAAACATACTTTGCAATGGGGGTTTGATGCCTTAGAAGCATCTTGCAGGGCTGCTGCAACTGGGTCTGTACTGAGAAGGCATGCTTGGCTAAAAGAAGAAGTCTTGCCTGACCATGTCAAAGCAAAATTACTAGATGCTCCTTTAAATCAGGAGTGTCTGTTTGGCACAAAATCAGAAGAAGTTCTTAAAAAGATGGAAGAAAAAGCTAAATCTATGCAGTCAAAGATTTCTTACAGGTGCAGCCACCTAGATTCAGTAGGCATTGGCCTTCCAAAACCTGATCCTTCCCAGTCCCTCTCAGGCCTTCTCAGTTCAAACCCAGGGGAAACAGGCCACCAGGACTACAGTCTCAGGTTATGCGGAGATCTAAACAATGGAGTGTTTCCACCTCAAAACCATGGAGTGGTAAGCCACCCCCTTATGGAAAAAGTTCACAATGACTTTCCAATTATCCTTCCCAGCCATGCCCAAGTACTTGCGCCCCTAAGTGGAAAACTCGCCCTTCATGCAAAAAACTGGATGTCCATTATTCAGGAACTATGGTTTCTAAACACTGTGTCCCAGGGATACAGATTCTACTTCCACTCACTGCCAACACCAAGTGGGTTTCCAGACCTTCCTCCAAACCAGTGGGCCAGAGGCTCAAAAGCAAGTACTTTCCCTTCTCCATGTCAGGGCTGTTCAACCTGTTCCAGAACAAAGGGGACAGGGTTTCTACTCCAGACTGTTCCTGGTGCCCAGAAAAGAGAGCTCTTGGCACCCTATCCTGGATCTATCAACCATCAGCACCTTTCTGGTGGTCCCAAAATTCAGAATGCTTACACTGCAACAGCTTCTTCCCATGCTAGCCAAGGATGCCTGGTTAGTCACCCTAGACTTAAAAGAAGCTTATCTGCACATCCACATAAGGGAGTTTTGCAGGAAATATCTACATTTCAGGGCAGGCTCTATGCACTATCAGTTCTCTGCATTTCCCTTTGGCTTATCTACTGCGCCCAGAGTATTTACAAAATGCCTGGCTCCAGCATATACTGCAGGCAGAGAAGTATTCAAATCTACCCATACTTGGATGATTGTCTGATTCAGGCGGACAGTCAGGAATTGCTACTTCAGCACCTGGCATTTGTAAAAAGACTTCTAACTTCACTGAGATACACCATCAACAAAAATAAATCACAACTGGTACCCAGCCAAAAATTGTATTCCTGGGAGCAAGCTTGAACACAACTTTCCAGATGGCATTCCTCACTCCAGAAATGCAGGTCCATTTGACAAACTATTTCAAACTAATGGCCAGCAAAACCCAGCTATCTGCAAGGAAAATACTGCAAGCCCTAGGGTTCATGGCCTCATGCATTCTGCTAATTCCATATGCAAGACTGCATATGAGGAAACTTCAATGGCACTTAAAAAGTCTCTGGTGTCTCCATTCTCAGGACCTGGCAACGGTGAATCTGAAGTAGTTACTTCATTTGATCTGCAACCTGTGGGTGTCGGATCCGACCTCGGATCCGATCCAGCAGCTTTCCAAGCTCCAAGATCCGAGCTCCTAGCTCCTCTCCCTACCCATAATCCCCTAGTACCAACCACATTACCTCAGATCGTTTTTTGCCGCGGCTAAAGAAACTTCCTTGTGAAGAGCTCCTGGCTGGGTGAGATCATTGCTGGTTTTTAAACCAATTTTTCACTCAAAGTTGTCGTGTGTGTGTGTTAGTTCCTTTTTTTTCTGCTTCTTCTTCTGCTAGTTTTTTGGTCACTTTTGTTAAATTTATAACTAGTTTTATCTTCACTCCCCTCCCCCTCCTAGTGTTTGGGTGTGTGTGTGAATGATGTCAGAAGGGTCTAAGGCCATTTTCTCTAAATGTACTGAGTGTGGCCACAAGCTTTTTCCAGCTGATTGCCACACTCAGTGCGTTTTGTGCCTGGGGCAGCCCATTTGTCAGAGGCCTGCCAAATCTGTGCGGCCTTTAACCCCCGGGCACTCCGGGATAGGAAGAACAAGCTGATCCTGGCGGGAAAGCTCCCCCAGGAGTCGGCTTCTTCTTCCTCTCCCGTTCAGGCTCCAGCTGCTTCAGCAGCTTCGGCGCCGTCTATCCCCTTAGCTCTACCCGGGACTCAACCTCCCTCATCGGGTTTGAGCTCTGGGGAAACTAGTGCCTCTTCCCTTAGAGAGAAGAGGCACAAGGATAAGGATGGACATAAGTCCCACAAAAGGCGGGCCGAATCTCATCCTTCGGCTCCGCCAGCAAAAGTACTAAAATCTCCCTCTAGGGTCTCCGGATCCCCCTCCTCTCGGCGCCATTCGCCCTGTTTTTCGCCGGAGGAGGAGGATAGGTCTCCCTCGAGATTTTCGAGGCGGCCCTCCCGGCCTGCCTCTACTACTTCATCTAGGTTGACCCGAAGCATCTCCGAAGCGGATATGGATCGGATGATGTGTCGGTTCTTACACAACCAAATGCAGATGGTGATGCTCTTGCCTCCCCCCCCTCTGGGGGGGGAGTGCAGCCCCCATATTTGCCCCGATCACTCCTTCTCTGACTCATTTTCGGGTCTCAGAGTCATCGGATCCAGGCCCTTTCAGGCCCGGGGAATTGTCGGTGCCGATAGCGGTTGTCTCTTCGATGCCGACCATACCTTCGAGCTTGTCGGACTCGAGCTCTCGGGGCCGAGGGCTGAGCGTTGGATTCGAGGGAGTTGCTGTGTCTTCGGCACTGTTGGCGTCGGAGCACACCTCTGCCTCGGCGCCGACTGCATCGGCTCCGACCCCGATCCCTTCCTCGGATCCGAGGAGATTGCTCTCAGAGGCTGGTGAGAGTGGCTCTCCTTCGGCTTTCGAGGTAGTGGAGAGGGTACTGTCGACGTCCTCCAGATCCCCGACCCGGGCTTCGGATCCACCCGTACCCCCACTGTATAAGGGTCTGTCTTCCATCATCCGTCCATCTGAACAGCCTGCTCAAGCCCTCCAGCTAGTTCCCGTGGAGGAACAACAACCCGTGGACGAGCCCTCTTCAGACAGTCCCACCGAGGAGGTCCCTCGGAAACATCGGTGCAAAAGGAGGCACCTGGACTCCCCCCGAGTCCATTACCACAGACACGGACTTAGATGATACGGAGGGTTCCCCAAGATCACCCCCTGAAGATGTCTCCTTTGGAGACATCGTGTAAATGTTGCGTATTAGAGGGGGGTGGTCAGCCCAAAAGCCCTCCTTTGATGAGTCCGTGTTCCTGGAGGCCTTTGAGGCAGGCCCATCTACCTCCTGGGTGTCCCCTCCGGCCAACCACCAGGGCTTGGAAGGAGCCCGACACCGTGGAGCCAATTCCAAGGCACCCCGATAAAGTCCTCAGCCCACCCACAGATAGACCGTCTTGGGCCAAAGGAACCCCCGTTGATGCTATGTTGGTGGCGGCAGCCACCAAGAAAGAACTTGCGCAGGAGAGTTCTTCGGTTCACCCGCCGGATAAGGAATCTCAAGCGCTTGACCGGATTGGGAAGCGGATGTTTGCTTCAGCGACCTGTTCCATAAGGGCGTTGAACTATATGGCACATACCATTAGGCTACAGTGAGACTTGATTAAGGAATATGCTGCAGCCCCCCCAGAGTCCATGTCGGTCCCAGACAAAAAGGGTTTTGAGACTAAAATGGCCACTCTAAAATCCATCTCCAATACATCTATGCGGCTTCTCTCCCATGCAACGGAGGGAGCCGCTAGAGGAGCCGGGGTCATCTTGCGACGTCTCTCCTGGCTCCATCTATGCGACTTCACGGACCCCTTCAAGGCGTCCTTCGTGAACGCCCCTTTTGACGGTTCTGCCTTGTTTGGCAAAACTGTTCGTGACACACTGGTCCAAAGCGAAAAGGACAGGAAGACGCTGTCTGCCGTCGGAGTCCGCTTCTCTAATCCCCAAAGATCCTTCTCCAGGAATCAGAGGGGACAAAAGAAGCTGTGGTTCCGTAAGTCTCAGCAATCTCATCCTGCTGCGGACCACTCATCCTCCAGAGGCAGAGGAGGACAAGGTGGACGCCGGACCAGAGGCAGAGGGGGGCCGCGTAATTTCGGGTCTAGAGAACCTTTCTCGGACAGACCCGCACAACAGCCCTGAGGGCTTGCCCGACTGTCCCTCTCTGGAGGCAGTCGGGGGGCGATTGTCGGAGCACCTGTCAAACTGGGAGTCCCTTACAACAGATTGATGGGTGCTCCGGATCATATCCAGAGGTTACTCCATTCCATTCATAAACCTTCCCCCCAAACCCAGATGCCTCCCCGATGTCCCACCCGATCAGAGGGAGGCAGCGGCTTTGGAGATTTCAAAGCTGCTAAGAAAAAGAACCATCCAGCCTGTCCTCCCAGACCAGTCCGGATTGGGTTATTACTCCAGGTTCTTTTTGGTGCCAAAGAAAATGGGGGACCTCAGACCCATCTTAGACCTTTCCGCCCTGAACCTGTTCATACCCAAAGAAATGTTCCGGATGGTCACTCTCCAATCAATTCTCCCCCTGCTGCGGGAGAACGACTGGATGTGCTCGCTAGACCTCAAGGATGCGTATTACCACATATTAATGGACAAACGATCCAGGAGGTTTCTCCGCTTCCGGCTCGGAGCCAGTCATTATCAATTCAGGGTTCTTCCATTCGGCCTCACCTCAGCCCACAGAGTGTTCACCAAGGTCATGGCAGTGGTTGCAGCCCACCTGAGACTCCAGGGCATTCAGGTCTTCCCTTACCTAGACGACTGGCTCCTCACCGCGACCAACAGGCATCAGCTCTGTGCGGCGAGAGATTATGCTCTGTCTCTGGCCCACAACCTAGGCATCTCAGTAAACGAGCAGAAATCCTGCCTGTGCCCCACTCACACCCTAGAATTCATAGGGGCCAGGTTAGATACACAAATCTCCAAAGTTGTTCTAACGTCAGTCAGGCTGAACAGCTTGTCGCTCCAGGTGTTAGCCCTTCTTCGGAGCCCTGCTCCTCCAGCGGAGTTAGTCCTGAGGGCACTGGGGTCTGTGTCAGCAGCGATCGGTCTCTCTCGTCATGCTTGCCTGCGAATGCGCATATTACAATGGACCCTTCAAGTCCAATGGTCCCTGTCGATCCACCCATTATGCATGCCAATCCCCCTGAGCAGGGTGTGCAGGGACTCCCTTCTGTGGTGGTTACAGGTGCAGGAACTCAGAGAAGGGAGACCCTTTGTGATTCCTCCGGCCAAAGCCACGTTGACCACGGACGCTTCTTGCCTCGGATGGGGGGGGCATTGTTCAGGCAGATCCGTTCAAGGCACGTGGACTCCCCTAGAGACCGCATTACATATCAACGTCCTAGAGATGAGGGCGGCGCTTTTGGCGTTGCAAGCTCTCCACAACCTTCTTCCCATAGGGACTATTGCAATCCAGACGGACAACATGTCAGTAGTCTGGTATATAAACAAACAAGGAGGGACCAGATCTTATCCCCTGTGTCGAAGCCATGAGAGTGTGGGAATGGGCGATTTCCACCAACCGCTTTCTGATAGCAACGCACATTCCGGGGCGGTCCAACATATTAGCGGACAAGCTAAGTTGAGTGTTCCTCACTCCATACGAGTGGTCTCTGAATCCATCTGTTGCAAAGCAGATCTTCCACAAATGGGGTCAGCCTCGCTGCGACCTTTTCGCTTCTCCTTTAAACACAAAATGCAGCGAGTACTTTGCGATAGTTCCCCCCAGAGGCGCTCTAGTCCATGCTTGGCCTCCCGGACTCCTTTATGCTTATCCCCCCCTCCCACTTATGATGAAATTCATCCAGAAAGCCTGTTGGTTGGGGAGCAGAGTTATCCTCATAGCCCCATTCTGGCCTCAACAGATCTGGTTCCCCTTTCTGCGGTCTCACAGTGTGGCTCCCCCATGGATTATGGATCCCAGTCCAGACCTAATCTCGCACCCAGCGAGATGCCATACCCCAAACCTGGTCAATCTCAAACTTGCTGCTTGGTTGATCCAGTTCCATTAATGGCTAGGACTCCCGGTATCTCATCCCCCGTTAAGGCCATTCTGGTGGCGGCTCATAAACCATCTACCAGGAAACTTTACAACAGTAAATGGAAACGTTTTTCCATCTGGGCCAAAGATAAAGAATTGGACCCCTTTACTGTCCCTATTCCGACTATTCTGGACTTCCTTTCCCTGCTTTTTAGACAGGGAGCAAGTGCCTCCACAGTCAAAGTGCAGTTGGCGGCCATCTCCCATTTTCACATGGAGGACGGCATAGGCTCCTTAGCATCTACTAAGTTGTGCAAAACCTTCTTAAGAGGCGTTTTTCTTTTGAAACCACCTGTCAAGACTGTGGTTCCCCCGTGGGATCTCACTCTGGTCTTACAAGCCTTAACGAGACCACCCTTTGAGCCTGCGGCCTCGGTTCCGTTAAAGTTCTTGTCTTGGAAAACTGCTTTCTTAGTGGCTATTACTTCAGCCAAGAGAGTTTCAGAATTACAAGCTCTGTGTATCAAACCTCCGTACCTTATTTTTCACAAAGATAGAGTGTCCCTCAGGACTAACCCGTCTTTCTTGCCTAAGGTGGCTACAGAATCAAACATTAATCAATCGATAAATCTTCCTGTATTTTTCCCATATTTTCACAACAAAGGAGAATATACGTTGCACAAATTGGATGTACACAGACAACTGTGTTTTTACTTGCACAGGACTAGAGAGTTTCGCAAGTTGGACCAGTTGTTTGTTTCTTATGCAAAATCAGCCATGGGCAAGGCAATTGCTAAAGTGACTGTAGCAAATTGGATTTGTCATTGCATTATGCTGGGATACACTTCATCTGGGAAGCCAGCTCCAGTTGGCGTCTGTGCTCATTCCACAAGATCTGTAGCTACCTCAACAGACTTTTGGTCTAGGGTTCCAGTAGACGATATTTGTTCAGCGGCTACCTGGTCCTCATCTTATACCTTCATTTCTCATTACAAACTGGATATTATTTCCAGGAGTAGGGCTTCTTTTGGCTCCGCGGTGCTTCGGAATATCCTTCCGTAAGGACCACCCAAGTTCTATAGGTTAGCTGGGGACTCTGTCCCACAGGTTGCAGATCAAATGAAGTAACTACTTCAGATAAAGAAGTTATGTACTCACCATAACGTTCCATCTGAGTAGATACTTAATTTGTCTGCAACCGACCCCCCCCTGCCATCCCCCGAACCTCGGGAATTTTTTTTCTGATCATTTGGAGTTGGTTTCTGTCTCGAGTTGGTGAGGCAAAAAAAACGATCTGAGGTAATGTGGTTGGTACTGGGGGATTATGGGTAGGGGAGGAGCTAGGAGCTCAGATCTTAGAGCTTGGAAAGCTGCCGGATCGGATCCGAGGTCGGATCCGACACCCACAGGTTGCAGGCAAATGAAGTATCTACTCAGATGGAACGTTATGGTGAGTACATAACTTCTATTTAGTATCATACTGTGTCCAAGGGCAGAGTTCATTTGGTGGGCAGAAGCATGCAGCCACAACAAGGGACTTCCTTTCACTCAAAACCTCACTGCCCAAACCCCGACAACAGATGCATCAGACTATGCATGTGGGGCTCACATGGAAGGCAAATGCATTCAAGGCAAATGGAACCCAGAACAAATTCTCCTGCATATCAATCAGAAAGAGATGCTAGTTGTACAGAATGCTCTGACAGTCTTCAAATACCTTATCCTTCCAGGACAGCCCCGATAAAGACAGACAACACAACAGTTATGTGGTACATAAACAAGCAGGGAGGGACTCATTCATACCCACTCTGCAGGTTAGCCATGGCTCTGTGGAACACAGCCTTGAGCATCAAAGTGCACCTACAAGCTCAATTCCTGCCAGGCAAGTAAAATTCACTGGCAGATGACTTAAGCAGAAATCTACTGGACCCTCACGAGTGGAAACCGGAACCCAACTCATTCAAACATCTAACCCAGAGGTGGGGAATTCCAGAGGTGAACCTTTTTGCCGCCCCCCAAAACCACCAATTGAACACATTTTGCACCAGGAACCCTCACAGCAGAGCCTGGAAAGTGGACGCCCTATCCTTTACATGGGAAAAACTCTCAATTTATGCCTTTCCTCCTCTGCCCCTCCTCTCAAAAGTGCTACTCAAGATCAAACAGGACAGGCCAAGAGCAATCCTTATTGCACCAGACTGGCCACGCTAGCACTGGTACCCACTCCTATGCAGTCTGACAGCAGTCCCACCCTGGCACCTACATCAGACACCTTCCCTGCTGTCTCAGCAAGAGGGACAGATTTTGCATCCACATCTGCAAACCCTAAACCTTGCAGCCTGGCTTATCCCATGAATACACCACCAGCATCCCTCTGCAAACAGGTGCTGGACGTCATCCTTGAGGCCAGAAGGCCTAGTACTAGGAAGTCCTATGCTGGAAAGTGGAAAAGATATTGTTAGAGTCATTCTCAAGAAAAGGACACAGATGTGCCCACCGTACCTCAAAACATTGATTACCTAGCAGAGCTGCTCCACATAGGCCTATACTTCTCACCCATTACGATTCATGTCTCTGCCATCTCAGCTCATTATAAAACTGAGCCTCCTCTCTTTTCTTACCCTCTCATCAAGCAGTTCCTGAGTGGAGCTAACAATTTAAGGCCCCCTAGGAGAGCTCCCACCCCAGCCTGGGACCTTAACTTTGTACTAGAAAAGCTCACACTTCCCCCTTTTGAACTTGCTGCTTCAGTAGAGTTAAAATTCCTCTCTTGGAAAACAGCCTTACTTCTAGCTGTTATTTCAGTGAGAAGAGTGTCTGAGTTACAGGCACTATGGCGGTGGAGCCCTTCATTATTTTCCATGCTGACAGAGTTTCCCTCAGGACTAACCCTTCCTTTATGCCCAAGGTGGTATCCAGTGTGGCTTTAAACTAATCCATCCATTTTCCAACCTTTTTCTCTAATCCTCAGAATAGAGGGGAAAGGATCCTGCACTCCTTGGATGTGCGCAGACAGCTCAGGTTCTACCTTGACAGGACTAAGCCTTTCAGAAAGTCTGACCAGCTGCTAGTCAGCTTTGCTACAGGGGCAGAGGGCAAGGCCATTTCGAGGCAAACCATTTCCAAATGGATAGCACACTTCATCAATTTCTGCTACAAGCACCATACAAAACCTACCCCTCTGGGGATCAGAACTCATTCCACTAGAGCTACTTCAACCTCTACAGCATTTCTCAGGGGAGTCCCCAACAGGGACATCCTGCAAGCTGCAACCTGAAATTCTGTACACACCTTCACCAAGCATTACCACTTATCAGTCTTCTCTAAATCCAGAGCTGGATTTGCTACAGCAGTCTTACAAGGCCTGCTAGCCATCCCCAACACTTCTTGACTGCCTCCACCCTTCCCCAGCTTTGGGAATCAACCCAAGTGTGTTGACTGCAACAGTGAAACACAAAGAAAATAGTGCAGTTGTGTACACTTACCATAAATGTAGATGTTCGCGTGTATTCAATGTTGCAGTCCTGTCCCTCCCTCCAGCCCCCTGGCTTTCTCTATCCTTTTTACCTATCCTCTTTATGGCCATCTTTTATGGCAGGGGTATTTACCTTTTACTGGAGGTGTTCTACACCATGTAATAGCTTCCTATTTTGGGGGCTCCTGACATCTAGGGCAAGAAAAACTGATGTAATGGCATCGGCTGCTTGTTTTATACCCCTGATGACCTGACGTCCATGGAGGAGGCGACCACATTCGAAATCCCAAGACTCTGGTATTCGGGCCTAGTGAGGGCCACCTGCAGGCAGGGTTAATATGATGACTGCAATAGTGAGCCAACAGTTATTGCCAATATACTGGCCGACAGATTCAGTGCCAACTTTACCCCTCTCCCCCCACAAAGGACAAAACACAATACCAGTAGATTGCCAGGCAGTCAGTATTACTGCTGCACAGGTTAAAACAGCACTGTCCAAGGCCAAGAATACAGCTTCTGTGGGACCTGACAATATCCCTGGCTGGGTTCTACATGAACTGCAGAGTGAACTGGCATCTCATCTGTGTGCCCTGTTAAATTTCAGCCTCACCTCAGGCTTTGTCCCTACAAATGGCGCACTGCTACAGTCATCCTTCTCCACAAAGGAGGAGCGACTACGGACCCTGGGAACTATCGCCCCAATTAGCCTGATGAGTCTGATATGCAAAGCTATGGAATGCACCATCATGGACCTAATAAACAAGGATATAGGGAATCTCCAAACTCTGGATCCCACGCAGTTTGGTTTTGTGAAGAGTAGATCATGCCTGCTCAACTTGGTTGACTTCTTTGAGTCAGTCACCAGAGCTGTGGATGAAGGCAGTGTGGGTCATACAGCCTACCTTGATCTGGCCAAGGCCTTTGATACCATTCCCCACTCAGGTATCATAGAAAAACTCACTAAGCTAGGCATCAACCCCTATATCACTAGGTGGGTTGCAAACTGGCTCACAGATAGAACCCACAGTGTGAAAGTAGCTGTCTCCAAGTCAGACTGCCGAGTAGTCACGAATGGAGTCCCACAGGGTTCTGTCCTGGGTCCTCTCCTGTTTGGTATCTACTTCTGTGAAGTTCAGGCCAACACGAAGGGACTCTGGCTGACAAAGTTCGCAGACAATTGCAAGTTGGGAGCTATTATTAACTCCCCAAGTGATGTTGACATCCTACAGAATGGCAAAGCACAAATAAGACCAGCAGCTGTAGCACCAAGTTACTTTATTTAAATGTAGTATAAACTACATATGGAAAAAACAAGTATAAATCAGACTGGTTTCAGCAAAAATAACAATACCTTCATCAGTGTAAAGAGAACAAATACAATACTCATTTATATAATGCAAATATTTAATCACATGATTAGTGATTATAGATGCTCGTTAAGACCCGGAGGGAATAATCCACCGAGTTTGATAATCCACTTTTTTTCTTTTCTATTCAGTATGTTATGCCAGCCCATTTTGTTTGATCTATATGTAGTAATTTTGTCAATAATAATAAAATTAAAGGAAGCACTTGGATGTACCAAAGTATGTTTATAAAGTGCGTTGGTTGGTTTATGGTGTCTAATCTCACTAAAATGTTCACCCATTCTGAATTTGATCGGACGGGAGGTTTGTCCCACATAAAAGGATGAACAATGACATGTGGCGAGATAAACAACCCAATCAGATTGGCAGTTGGCATAAAAACCTATATCAAAAACCTGACTGGTGTTTTTACTGCTGAAGGAGGTAGATTTCATGAGTTTACTGCAACCAACGCACTTGAGTTTAAATAACACATCTGGTATGTCAGGTTTTCAAGATTTTGTCTGTACTGGCACAGGGACCTAAATGGTGTAACTGGCCATAATTGACTTCTCCTTGGAATGTTAGTTTCTGGGGTCTGCACAAGAGGTTCCTTGTTTTCAGTGTTAACTGGGCACCATGTTTAGTGCAAAATGCTGCTACTTTGTCTATCCTCAACCCTTTGTTTGTTTACAGAGGTGCTAGCTGTGGTGGTAACTGTTGGCCTTACTGAAGGGCACCCTGCTGACATACCTGGCGTGACTGCTACTATTGACTACATTCTCTGTCACTTTAAAAATGGGAGCGTCATTTCTGACCCCCTCTCAGTACATTGGCTTTGTCTGTTTTGAGTTTAGCAGTTATTCTGTAACCGAATTTTGTTTGATCATTAGTCTCTCCCACTCTTGTGCTAACTCCCCAAGGTGTAGGTTGTCAACTTCCTTCTGTAAGGCATTATTTTTGAACAAATGTCATCTTTTCACACTCACACTGTTACACAATCCACAAATATTTTAAATCAACATAAGATTATTTATAAAATCTCCAGTCTCTTAACCCTGCAGCAAGACAAGCTATTGCCCTTAATGTTCTAATCCAAAAGTTAGAATATGCCTTACCTGTATTGGTCTGTAATTCTGTGCAAAACACATCCCCAAAATGCAAACTATTATGTATGAATGAGTAAGTTTATTCATAAAACTAACCTAGGCAAAGCTATCTTTAAAATCTTAAAAGCAATGTTCACTTGAATTATAATCTTGATGGCTGGATACATCCAAGAAAATACAGGCTGTACGCAAGAAAACACAAGTAACAAAGTTGTTAATTCGCTTTACTAAACTCTGTCAGTTTCAGTAATAAGTGGCATAATTAAATGTATGCACCACACTTCTTACTACTGCTTCTAGGAGGACACACAGAATTATTCTTGACCACAATACACATTCCACAGACGACTTTACATTCCTCAATTCAACATCAGAATTTGTTCTTTCTACTGTTTACCACCTCAAAATATTCAGCTAGCTATTCAAAGTAGCTAAAAAGGGTTCTATATTCATCCATGTATCTGGTTAAAAAAATCAAATAAAATTATTGCTTGACCATGACTTTCAAGGATCAGGCCTCCTGTGGTACCTTTGTACTTCAAGACTTAGTTTTCCTGAATGTTCATCTTTTGATTGTTCTCTGGCTTTTTCCACCCTAGGTGACTTTATGGCTTGGGATTAACCCAGTCATAGACTCATCAAGTGTGGTACTCATTGTCATATATAAAAGGTATATTAAACTCTATTCATTATCTGTAAGATGATCCTCAATAGCGGGTCACATGCACCCTGTCCGCTATCCTTCTATTCGGACTGCCTGTCTTTTGGAGTTCCATGTAAGTCAGAGATTTGTAATTCTATATCCTTGTAACAGTGTAAGATATTTGTTGTTGCTGTTCTTGCTTTGTGGGAAATATGTTTGTTCTGAGGTTGGGATGAAATGGTAGGATTAAGGGATAATTGTGCTTTTCTGGTGTGGTGCATAACGTCATGATGTGCACTGGCATAGGATGTGCATATCCAGGGTGTCAGAGCTTCTGAGAAGAATACACCAAACTGGAGAGGAAGGAATGATAAACCCAGATGTAGACTTGTCAAGGTGAGTCCTTGTAGCTCAGTCAGAAAGTATCTGACTGTTGTTGAAGTGCAGTATGATTGTAAACCAGAACCTCAGGCTGATTGTTTATATGCTGCAGTTTTTACTGGTGCAGCTCCTTATACGTAACTGTTAGTGATTACATTTATTACGGCCGAGTACTGAGCTAGTCTTGCTGAACATAGCCCAAGTTTAAATTAAAGACATCATGATATATTGTAATAAATATCACAGATACTTCAGATTTTTTTCTCACTGGCATCTTATTTTGCAGGTATCACTTCAGGGTATTTAGGTATAGTCCCCATTATCAAGGGCAAACTTGAATTCTTATTCCATAGAGTTTGCCCTCCTTCCGCAGAAATAATGTGACTTTGATGAAGGTTCAGATGAGTTAAAGGAGGGGCAAAGTTTCCCACAATGTTGTATCAAAGGTATGTAAAAACTCAAGAACCATTTCCTTAGGGATCTGAGTTTGGGTCAAGCTTGGTAAAATGGGATCTCAGTGAATTTGCCCTCAATATTAAGGACTAGATGTGCCACTGAAGAGAGCTACCCATTCATCCTTCAATTCATTTTCTAAACCACTTATGCTACACGATTTGGGCAGGGTAGATTCAATTTCCATATTCCCAACTGTTTCAAGGCAGGATGAGAGATATAATCCCAAGCATATCTTGGATATGTTCCAAGGCCTCCTCTTAGTGGGCCATTTTAGGTGCCTAAAGGCATCGTGACATTATGCCCAAACCACTGCATCTGATGTCTGTCAGCATAGAAGAGCAGTGGCTGTATTTCAAGATACTCACAGATTCCACATCTCCTCTATTTGTCACGGAGAGTGATCCCAGTCACCTTGCAAAAGAACCACGTTTCTGCTGCTTTTATCATTGATGTTATCCTTTGTCAGTAAATGAAGCTTGTAAACATAGCTGAATATGGAGATACATCAATTTTATCAGTACATTACAAGCTTTATATTATCAGTTGGTTTTCACTTCAACACCACAGTCACTTGCAACAGTTGTACCATTGCCACCACTGCACTCAGTCAGTGATCAGTCTCTGTGGAAAGCTGTGTACAACTTATTGTAAAGTTGCAGCAAAGCTGTGACACTCAAAGCTTGTAATGAGCTAAGACACCTGTTATTATTTTTCAGAATAGAAATGTGATCATTTGTACAGAACATGTAATTGTTTTTTAGCAAAATGTTAAAATATGAATCAGTTTTTGGACACAGAGTCATGCACACATTATTTCCTGCAAAAACCTATACTGTACTAAATGGAATAAGAGTTCAGTATTGTTACTGAAACAGCATGCCTAAATTCAGAATGCTGGTATAGGGTGAAGTGGGTGTGATAGATTGGGTATGAATGCTATTGTTGCCCCCAAATATGTTGCGGAAAGAGGGTATGGGTCTTAAATTCCTCACTGCTGTTATCAATTTAAGTAATGGATGGATGGGGTCTGAATCCCACTGCTGTCACCAGGTAACAGAGGAGTAGAGGTTACAGAGCCTAAATGTGCATCACTGCTGCTATATTTGTACACAGGTGGATGACTAGCATTAAGAGTTTATAACAAATGTACACTGCTGCCTTGGGTTATGAACAACAGCAGTTGTCACACCCAAATAAGTTTTACACCTTCTGCTTTTACATAATAGATTTATAGTTACTGACTTCCCAGGGATTTCACCCACCTCAGTCTGAGCCCAGTGCCTTCAAGTGCAAAATTATCACCATTAATTAAGAATTAACCAATTTTGGCATTGTTTCCCAAAAAGGGCTACTGATACCTCACCAATGACAGTACCCATTTCCTATATTCATAGTATGCTGCTACCAGTTAGATTACAAATTTGATACCTTGATCTTATTTGTTGGCCACTCTTCCAGTGTGCCAACTTACAATTTCTTATAATAGAAAGTAGTCAAAAGTCCAGCGTCAACAAATTCTTAGCATGTGTTATCATAAATCAGTAACTCTTTCTGGAAGAAATAAAGCACTGAAACTTTGTTCTTCACAATAATCTATTTTGGCTAATGGAAAGAATTATGATAACTGATGTCCAAAAACTGTCCCTTCAGAAAGGGTAGATGTCAACAGTCACAGTAATAAAATAATACAGCATCTGCAAATGAACAAATAAACTATTCGCTTTTCTGATTACACATTCAAAGAAGATATTTCAGTTGCATGGAGAAAAAATAAATTAGCTCTTAAGGATATACTAATCACAGAAAAAATGTGTAATTGCATCTATTGTACACAACTGAGTCCTCACTGAATCCTCAGGATGAAAATAAAGTGCAGCAACTCTGTGAGCCAAAAATCCTTGTTTTAATGGTTTCCATAAGTTCAAATTGTTGGGGTTGTCTACATCGCCTTACGCCAATACTGTGCTGCATTTTATATTGGTGAGACTGAGATACATCTTAAGGAGAGAATTTATGAACACCAATACAGTACTGGCAGGCGTAAGGGCAACAATGCTTTGGCTAGACATATCATGGAACATGAGGGTCACTCCTTTGAATACATGGTTATTGAGCAGGTAACAAAAACAAGAGAGATGGCCCATGGCAATTAACTTTTGAAAGTAGAGAATTGTATTGGCAGTTGAAACTTAATGCCACTGCCTATCCAGGTCTCAATGAGTATTGCTCTTTGAAGTGTATTTTGAAGTTAAAAGCACTTCAAAGATGAATATGTTTTGTCTGGGTGGCATTATTTTACAATTGGTGTATATAAACTATTCTTGTTTAATATTATAGCTTTATTTATAGTAGTATTGTACAAACAACATATTTTTATTTATATTTATATTTTATAAGTATGGGAGTGTTTATGATTTCATTATTGCTGATGTCATTTCCTGTTGACATTATTGCTGATGTAATTTCCTTTTGGAATATTTTAAATTGAATGTTTAACTGTTGTCCTGTGTCTGAAGAAGTTGGATTATTTGTTCAACAAAAGCGCTTACATAAACTTTTTGGAGATTGCCACCGGCCTGGTGTGTTCTTTTATCAGTTCATTGGTTTTGTTTTCTTTCTTTTTTTTTATTATAAGTTCAAATTTCACAAGTCCAAATAACAGTCCCAGACAAAAGAAAATAGCAGCTATGATTCTTGACACTTCATAGAGGTTAGACATATTTTGAACACAAATAAAATATTTCATTTTAGAACAACCTGCTAAAAAGCACAGACAGTTCCATTTTATGTGGAGGTAACTCATCTTGTCAAGGAAACATATAGCATGGCAACAGTAAATGGTTCCATATTACAGTAAAGAGTCCCTTACTATTTAAAGAAAACAGTTGTAGGTTCTCTACATATAGTGAAGTTTGCAGATGTTTATATTTTTTAATCCAAGAAAACTTTTATCATCTGATACTTCTATACTGGTAGCGTCGCCTCACAGTAAGACGCTGTCCGGTTCAATTCTCAGCTAGAGTGTCTTCTGCGTGGAGACATGCGTGAATGGGTGTACCTTCGTTGAAGGCTGTGCGTCAGGGCTGGCAACTCGGTACGTAAAAACCAACTGCCAATCATTAGCGGACCGGAGTTCCGCTGTGGCGACCCCTAACCAGGAAAAAGCCGAAAGAAACAGCAACTTCTATGCCCCATACCACAGTGAATTTTCTTTAGAGACTACTAAGAAATGTTGCTTGTGGAGAAAGTGTAATTTTATTGTTAAATCACCAAGTTCCCTATGTTGAAAGCCTGTATTTGTATTACTAACTCCACTCTGGTGCCACATTGTGATATTGCAAGAATATAATCCTGTACTCTACCTAAGCAGCTTGCCATTTTGCCCACTAGCTCAGTGTTACCGCTTCAGAGAATTATATTGTGCTACTGCTGTCGATATTTTACCATGTAGGTTGAGTTGAAGATTTCCTATAGCTCAGGATTGGGAGGGTGGCCTAATGGTTAAAGTGTTTGCCTTACAAACACAAAGTGCAGGGTTTGAGTCTCACAAGGGATAATTGGCTAGGCTTAAAATGACTCGCAAGGGCATTTAGCCTAGTACTAACCTGTGAACACCATCCCAAGTTATTTGTTCTGTCATTGGCTGAAGTCTCCAATCTATATATGCTACTGGATGCTGTTCGGTCATTGACAAAACATAGCTAAGCACAGCCCCCCAGTCCATAGTTAGAAACATCTGCATTCACAGTTAATTCTTTGCTGTAATCAGGACTAGCTAGTACTGGTGGGTCTTTCAAAGGCATTCAAGAGCTTTTAGAATGCCCTTATAATATTCTGGTAACCCTTTTTGACCTGTTAGTTTGGGTAACATCTATAAGAGGAGACATGATGGTACTATTGAACATTGTGTAATACCTCAAAGTTTTCAGAAATGCCCATCGTTGCTTTTTGGCAACAAGTGTAGGCTATGGCCAAATCTTACCACCAAGTACCTGATGACTAAGGTAAGATGCTTTTACCATTCATAGTCTGCTCATTACCTCCCTCACTTGTTGAAAGTGTTCTAGCTGAGACTGGCTATAGATAGTGATATGATTTATGTAAACAAGAGCATGGGGTCCATCTCCAGCCAAGATGCGATCTAGCCTCTTCAGAGTTCCTGTGCTATTTATCATCCCAATCATCTTGGTGAATACATGTAATCCATATGGGGTGACAACAATGTGATATTTCCCTTGCTGTAAGTGTTAAGGGTACCTGCCAGTCTTGCTTTTACATACACACCTGCCATCATCCATTGGTCTGATCAGTGTGTGTGTGTGTGTGTGTGTGTGTGTGTGTGTGTGTGTGTGTGTGTGTGTGTGTGTGTGTCATATACTTAGCCCTACCCAGTTGCTCTAAAGCTTCATGTTTTCTAGGCATGGGGATATATTTGATTATGTGTGGCTGTTTTATTTCCTGTAGTCTACAGAGTACCTGGAGCGCCCATCCTTTTTCTGGTACTAGCACTACTAGTACTACCGATAAGGCTTAGTGACTACTGGATTACCACCATGTCTAACACCTCCAGCATTTCATCCCACATTGTTTGCTTTAGTTGCTATAGTACCTTGAGGAGCCTGTTTGATTGGCCATTGGGTCCCTGTATCCATCTGTGACTCCACCAATTGGATATACACTTGTTTAGCAATGAGTGTATCTCTAAACTGCCAGCATCCTGGCAGATAGGTTCAGTGCTAACTTTACCCCCTCTCACCCCCTAAAGGGCCCATCTTTATACCAGAAGAATGCAAAGTTCCTGTAATCATGGCTGCACAGGTAAAAACTTCACTCTCCAAAGCCAAGAACACAGCATCCATGGGACCTGACAACATCCCAGGCTGCCATCTACATGAACTACAGAATGAACTGGCACTCCACCTAAGTACCATGTTCAGTCATAGCCTCACCCCAGGCTTTGTGCCCATTGAATGGCACACCACGACAGTTATCCCACTCCACAAAGGGGGGGCCACAACAGACCCCGGGAACTACCGCCCCATTAGCCTGACGAGCCTCGTCTGCAAGGCCATGGAACGTATCATCATGGAACTCATAAACAAAGACATTGGAGATCTCCAAACCCTGAACCCCACACAGTTTGGGTTTGTAAAAGGCAGATCATGTCTCCTAAACCTGATAGACTTCTTTGAAGTAGTCACCAAAGCCATAGATGAGGGTAAGGTCATTCACACAGCCTATCTAGATCTCGCCAAGGCATTCAACACCATCCCCCACTCTGGAATTATAGATAAACTCACTAAACTAGGTATAAATCCCTTTGTCACAAGATGGGTTGCCAACTGGCTTACTGAAAGAACCCACACTGTGAAAGTAGCAGACTCCAAATCAGACTTCAGACCAGTGACAAGTGGAGTACCGCAGGGTTCAGTCCTGGGTCCTCTCCTGCTTGGTATCTACTTCTCTGAAGTACAGGCTAACACAGAAGGTCTTTGGATAACTAAATTCGCAGATGACTGCAAACTAGGAGCCATAATTGAAACTCCTAACGATGTGGACATCCTACAAAAGGGCCTCACTGAGACAGATGCCTGGTGTCAAAGACATGGTCTCAAGCTCAATGCCAAAAAGTGCATTGTCATCCCTTTGGTAAAAATTCTGTACCCATGAACTACCACATAGGCGGTAGTCTACTTAACACCGAAAGTGTGATAAGAGACCTTGGGACACAGGTGGACAGTAGTCTCTCCTTTGATAATCACATCGCCAAAGTAGTCAGGAAATCCTTGTACATGGCACACCTCATCACAAAAGGTTTCTCATCCAGAAAAAAAGAGGTCATTGTTCCCCTCTACTCATCACTCAGACCCATTATAGAGTACAACGCCCCTTTTGGTATGTACCTCACAAGACATCTACAACAACTGGAAAGGCCACAAAAATACCTCACAAAGAGGATTACTGGCCTCAAACAGATGCCTTACACAGACCGTCTCAAAAAACTCCAGCTTTACTCCATCGTATATCGCGTACTCAGAGGCAGTCTCTGCCTAACATACAAAGCTATGTCAAACCCAGAGCTGTTGGACATGCTCCACTTAAAGAAATCCCAATCCCTCCGAGCTACACGCTCTAGGGACCTAAACCTTGTCACCACAATAAACAGAACATGCTGGAGGGATAGATTCCTGTCCCAGACACTTCCCATACTCTGGAACAGACTACCTATCTATGTCAAACAGAGCTCCTCATTAGCACTCTTCAGGAAAAATCTTGATGATTGGATGGGTAATAGGAAATTCACCCCGGGGATCACTTCTGTGGTTCTGCTTGACAGGGGCACAGGAAAATAATTTTCTTGGGTGGCAAAAGCCAGGGTACATTTTTGGCTAGGCTTGTATAGGCCCTAGGGCCAATAGCCTAGTACCTGCCTATGAACCTATAATACTGTTCAGATTTCCAGAACCTGAGTAGGGGTTAACTGGTGTAACAGCATTGCCCCATTCATTCATCTGCTAGACTGAGCTTCACTGGGCTCTTCTACAAAATTTCTCCCCAGATTTCTCTGGCAATTAGCATGTTAGTAAGTAAATTTTCAGTTTCTGTCTCCTGCCTGGCAATTCCACCACATAATTAACATTGTTTGCCTTCCTTTCAACAGTGAAAGGTTCTTTCCATGCTACTTGAAGCTTATTTTGCCAAGTAGGAATAGGCGCCATTATCGTTTGTTCAAAAATATATTATGTTATCATTGTCCAGTTCTATATTTTCATGTTCTCATTGGCCAGTCATGCCAAAATGTTTTTTACAGTTGTGCTTGAGCGAGGTGCTCTTCTGCCAAGTCCAGGAGTTACCCAGGCTTTTTCTTAAAACTTAGTACATACTCCACAATAGACTCTTTATGTTAATCATCTTCATTCACACATTCATCATTAATTAAGTGTAGGGAACCCTCACCCTGTGACTATGAAGTAGTTGAAATGGCTGAGAACATATAGATTCTTGGGTCTGTCTTCCTGTTTGCAAAGAGGAGATAGGCAGGTATTAGTCTCACTCCCACTGAAACTAGTCTGTGAATACTGTCATTGTGGTCTTAAGAGTGGAGTTAAATCTGTCCACCATAGCATTTGTTTGTGAATGGTAGGACGTGAATTTTTAACTGCTTTATCCAACAACAGTTCCACAGGCAAGTCAAATGGTCTGACAATAAAGCTAGACCATTGTATCTCAGTATTTCATAGAGAAACCTATTATGAAGAATATTTCTGTGGAAATATTTTCCATCTTTCCTGCTTCAGCAGAGGACAGAATCATCATCTCTGAGTACTTAGCAGATTAGTCCATCGCTGCAAAGATATTCCTCTTTCCTGTGGTGTTTTAGGGTACTAAGGAGTTGCACAATATCCATGGCTGTCCTTTGAAACAGATTCTGAGTAATAAGTAAAAGCACCAAAGCAATCTTAGCTCTATCTTCTGCTTTCCTAACCTTTTGGTACTGCTGATGTGTTTAAAATCTTTGTCAGTATTTGTCCAGTGAAAAAGCTGTATAAGCATTTTCTTTGCATGCTTTATGCCTAGATGGCACCAAAAGGGGATATCATTGGCTGTGCTCAGAAGTGCCCACTAGTATGCCACTGGAGATACCAAGTGCTGTGTCACTTTTCTCTGTAGCCCCCATCCAGATGTCCGCACTCTGTACAGTAAATTCTTGTCTTGGTATATAGACTCCCTCTGCGCTTAAATATTGGAAGCCTCCTAAGCTACCTCCTTCAAGGTTTATAACATTGGAAATGAGAACTATGCATGTTGCAGCTGTCCTTTTTTATGATACTTCCCAGTTCCCCTTCCATAAGAAATCTAGGATCTTTTGACAGCTGTGACTCGGATTTATGCTTCCATTACCAGTTCTTCCATCTACTTGAATTAGCCCCCATAGGAATCATCCAGTACATTTTGACACCTTTCTGTCTGATTACGTGGTTCTTCTGAATTAACCAACGCAACAGACTCTGTTAGATATGTAAGTGCTGTTTAATTCTCCCCCTGTGTGTTCCCCACATGCTTTTCACCATGTCTGGCTTTGTGGAACTGCATGTACGGAAGGTGCTGCATTACCATTTCCTTTCAAAAAATTTTTAGGATGTCATCAAAAACGGCTACCTTCTTCCAAGTCCAGATGAACTCTGGCAAATAACTGAAAAGGCATCCTTCCATGGCCTTAACTGGAGTGGACTGTCCATGCAAGTAAAGCTACTGTCTAACAACTGGAGGCTCAACAATAGTTATATTTGATACAGTATCCCTGTTAGCAATAGCTTCTTTATTCTCTAACATGATAGGTTACAGGCTCTTGTGATATTCTGGAGCAGCAACAGTTTAAAGACAACTCACAACTGCTGGGGTACTGCTATTGCTAGCTCTTTTATGTAACTTTACCACTTCCTTTATCTGTAGACATTTGGACTGTACATGTCCCATCTGGTTTTGCTGGAAACCTGTAACCCAGAAGACTGGTATATACTGGAACCAGTGACTTACCTCATTTATTGGATAACTTAATGTGATTGTTTAGACTGCCAGAAAAACAAAAAAAAGTGTTGCAAAGAAACAAAGAATGCAGTTTATTTCTTAAGTAAAACCATACAAGCTTTTGCACAGGAATTGCTTTCTCAAATGTTTAAATACTCTTATAAACAGATAAAATACATAGTAGAGTTTTTACATCACATGACAGCAAGTAACAACTCAGACGTTCAGCATCTCTTCTACTAAATAATGCATAATTCTTTCAGTGCAAATAACAAATCAGGCATTTACCATCTGTTCTAATTAGAAAATATGCTGAATATCTGATTGACAACTAGCTATCATATGATATACATTCTCTGTTATACTTTTGCTTATTTATAAGAGTGTTTTATTGAAGGAATAAACTATTGCTTTCTGTAAATGATTTTTAAGACATTTGAATTGTTTTATCTGGCTTGAAACTTGAATGCTTTTGAGCTACAACTTTTTAGACTGACCATACCATGAGTTTCCTTACACCCATGCGTAGTGCTAAGTAAACCTTTCTTCTGTAGTTAGCCTCTACTTGCTAAATAGAGGTCATATTTTAAGCCAATGCACATTCTTGATCTGCCATTCATATCCTCAGGCAAGGTTCTGGGTGTTTTTCTTATCAGAAAGCCTCCCAGCATTTCAAATGAGAATATTTGACATCCATTCCTCCACTTATCAAAGAAAGCTTTTATTTATGCAGTGAAATCATCTTCTCTAAAGTCTCTAAACTTTTTTGTTATGTTTTAGGTGTACGTTTAAAAACATTCTGAAAAGTCACTTTTTTTTACTAGTTGCCACAAGCAGGGTTTGACATGTTGCATAACTTTGCCAAATGCCTAAGTAAGATTTTACCAGTAGGGATGACTGCAAGCAGGGGTACAGAAAATAGGCAAGAAAAGGCTGAAATTTACTGGAGAAAATTAGCAAAGTAACCAAGGTATTAGGAGCATATAACTAGGAACAGAAAAATGATAGAGTGGGATGAGGCCAAGCAGAAGTTTGGACTACAGACTAAAGACTACCTTCCCTACCAGGGATTGATAAGAGTATAGACAAAGCGAAGGGGGTAGGGGAGTGGTAAGAGAAACACCATCTCTGATTAAATTCTGAGTTCAGTGTACAACATAAGCTGCTGTTAAAAAGGGGATCATTAGTAGGAAGCATAAAATATTGTATGATGTCTTTAAGTATCGTGACAAAAGAATGAGAGGCAATTTACCAAGGAAAACTGGTAGGTTCCCAAGTATGCAGCTAAGTCCAGAAGGTTTAGGATTTTTACAGGGTTGTATTTCCATAGGTATTTTCCCAAACAAACTTCAGATAATTTTTCCTCAGATAGATAAATGCTGGAGGTGTAGTGGGAAAAGGAGATATAACTGGTAACATTTTTTTTTGGGGGGGGGGTGTGTGTAACAAGTTGGCAAATTTTAAAAATACCCTGCAGAGTACTTTGTCAGAAATGTTGAGGTAACAAATAGCTGTAACTAAGGAACTTATTCTTTTGATCTGGGATACAGGATCTGACTTGTCTAGACTTAGCAAGACCTTACCAAGTTTAATGATATTGCCTGCCAAGAAAGTAATGAGTAGAAAAATGGAAATCAGAATCCAAAGTAAGCGTAACCAAAGTGTTGACTGTTGTAAAGCAGATAAAAGAAATGGTGGTGTAATATTTAGAAGAGACGTAGCAAATTACTTACAATTAATGGAATTTGTGAGAATATTACATACAAAATACTGACCAGGAGGAGTAGTGAAATTTAGGGGAAGGCAGCTTCATATTGTTAATTTCCTCCACGTCTCACTCCTTTGTCTTTCACACTTTTCCTTCTCAGCAGCTTCAGGCTATTTCACTCTGTTGGCTGCTTCTATCTCCTCTTGTCTCCTCTTCGTTTCACAACAAGGCAGGTGATTCTCTTTTCTCTAATTCAGTGGGGAAGATTTGGAACAAGCTTCACATTAAACTTACATCTCTATTACCACTCTTTTAAAAGCAACTAAAGATTCAACTAAAAACACAATGGCCATGTCCTTGTACTAACCCTGACTAATCCCCCCCCAGTATAACATTATTCTAAAACTCACCTCCAATAACCCACCTTGCAGAATTAGTAAATTCATCCCTCACTCCCTTCTTAGTATCTTATTCCCAAGGAACTATCACTGACTATGCTTTTTACAACATTCTTTCTGCAGTGAGCACGTCTTCCACCTTGTATATAGACCAACTATTTCTTTCACTATGACTGTAATTACTTCTTTATGTACATATATTTAATAATTTTCTTATTTCTCTGTTATATATTTTTTTATAACCTATATACATCATTGTAAAGGTACTTTCCTACCCAATATACTTATGATGAATATCAGTCACTTTCCCATGGTAACAGTACTGTATTTTGCCTTGTTAAACTCAGTAGTCACAATCTGCATAATTTAGTTCTGTATAATTCAAGTTGTTGAAGAAAATCTTCATGTATATGTATTTAGATATTTTTTTGGACTTTTGTTCTGTCTTGATTTATTTAGTTTAAAGTGGAGCTTATCTCCCCGGGCCTGTACTGAAAATGGACATGTATCCAGTTAGACTAGCCTGGTCAACATAGGTTCATAGGTTCATACTAAGCTAACTGCCCTTGCGAGCCATTTTAAGCCTAGCCAATTATCCCTTGTGAGACTCAAGCCCTGCACCTTGTGTTTGTAAGGCAAACACCTTAACTCTTAGGCCACCCTCAAATGTAAAATAAAATAAAATAAATAAATAAATAGTTCCTTTAATTTGTGCTGCATTACAGGATCATCCGGTGGCATGTCAGGTGGCCCTTTAACTCCATGCTGCACATTTGCAGTTCCTGCCAAATGGTTTCCACATCCCGTGTACTGAACTTCAGTTGCTGACAAGGTGGCTATTAACTCCTTCTTATTCAAACTAGTGAATGTGAGCACTTTTGATTCACCTTCCTTAACCAGCTCATGCCACTTACATCTTGGAATATTTCTCAGAGCTCATCTTGCCAGTGTCCTAAATATTATGTTTAAAAGTTGCAGATTATACTACTATAGCAATAACCCACTCCTGGGTGTGGTTAATCCGGGATTTACCCACGGTTGGCGTGGTTTGGTCCCGAGGGCGAATCCTGCATTACCCACACCCAGAAGTGGGTTATTGCTATTATACTATGACATTATTTAAGAAAAGAAAGAATTCCGTTTCTTAAATAATGGCATTGTATAATGCCTCTTTGCTGCCCTTCCTTAGCTGTCTGGTATCTGCGGCAGTTCTGATGTACTGCGCATGCCTACGCAGTACATCAGAGCTGTGGCCAAAAGCAACGGAGAAAGCAAGATCTCCGTTGCTTTTTACTGTTTCGCTATGTTAAATGGGTTTAACATAGCGAGACAGCTTTAAAATAAGCAACGGAGATGTCCGTTGCTTATTTCAAAGCTGTCTCGCTATGTTAAACCCATTTAACATAGCGAATAAGCAACGGAGATCTTGCTTTCTGCTTTTTAAACCTGTCTCGCTATGTTAAATGGGTTTAACATAGACAGCTTTAAAATAAGCAACGGAGATCTCCGTTGCTTATTTTAGAGCTGTATCGCTATGTTAAGCCCATTTAACATAGCGAGGCAGGTTTAAAAAAAAAGCAACAGAGAAAGCAAGATCTCCGTTGCTTTTTACACACTGTCGCTATGTTAAAGGAGTTTAACATAGCAAGACAGCTTTAAAAAAAGCAACGGAGATCTCCGTTGCTTTTTTTAAACCTGTGTCGCTATGTTAAACTCTTTTAATATAGCGAGACAGTGTTTTAAAAGAGACTTATACTAATGGAAAAAGTCCGGGCGACCGGACCTTTTTCCATTAGTATAAGTCGATTTACAACGTGCACGCTGGCCAATCAGCGTGCACGTTTTGGAATATTAATGGGGGGTCATGGTATAATGTGCATTATTCCTTATGGCTGCAAGGCTACGCACACTTTTTGTGACAAAACTGTTTTATAGGCTATAATACTTCAGTTTGTAATATGTAAATGCCTCTGAGGATTCTGCAGTATTGTTTACATATTGTTAATGCCTGTTTCTTTCAGAGTTTATTTCAGTATTTCTTGCAGTGAGTTGCACTTTGCACCTTGTATGTATATTTACTTTTTTGTCTTGTTCTTAATAGTTGCATGTATGTCGTTTATGTAATGCATACTTAGACAGTCACTAAAAACAGAGTTAAATTCCTTGTATGCATGCATACTTGGCCAGTAAATGTGATTGTGATTCTGATCATTGCCAACAAGTATGTGATGGGTTGCATATTGGCTTTAAATCCCTTACCATTGTTACCAGGACACTATTTGCATTGCTCCTCCTAAATCAGAGAATTGAAAATGCAAAGCACATTCTCTCAGAAAGCTTAATATTGAGTATCTTTGAACTTATTATTGAACATGAATGTAGCCTGCCACTTGTCTGCTTTCACTGTATTTCTCTCTTTCTCTCTCTTTTTGTTAAAGTATTGCTAAACAGCAAATCGGGAAGCCAAAATACACAAGTTTATTCTCCTTGTACCTCGGCCTTTCGCCTTCAAGAGATACATCTTATATACCCATCATTCCTTAAATAATCATCTTATAATAAATTAATTAAACAATTAGACAATTCCTCATTGATACAAAATTCTTTAACCCTTTCAACACATACACAAAATTCAATTCACTTCTAATACATAAATAAATAACTTCCCCACCATTCAAAGGAGATATTGGGGAAAGCAAGAGATAAGATAGAAGGTGGTGTTAAAGGGAAGGGGTTTGTTAGGGGTAGGTTTACCTCTGGTCGAGTGAATGCGAGTCATAAGGAGGATGAAGAAAAAATGTTTTTTGTTGCTAGGTACAGCCCTTATTCTGAATCCTTGAGGAAAATAATTAAAGATTTGTGGCCCATGATCATCTCATATGAGATTTTGAGTACAATTTTTCCAAATAGGGTCAATTTTTTCATTTAGTCGATAATGTAATTTAAAGGAATTAGTCAACCAATTAGGATTGTGATCTGTAGTGAGAGTAGGGAGCAGGTGGAGGAGACCCTGGAGAGGTGGAGATATGCTCTAGAGAGAAGAGGAATGAAGGTCAGCAGGACTAAGACAGAATATATGTGTGTGAATGAGAGGGAGGATAGAGGAATGGTGAGGATGCAGGGAGTAGAGGTGGCGAAGGTGGATGAGTTTAAGTACTTGGGATCAACAGTTCAGAGTAATGGTGAGTGTGGAAGAGAGGTGAAGAAGAGAGTACAGGCAGGATGCAGTGGGTGGAGAAGAGTGTCAGGAGTGATTTGTGACAGATGAGTACCAGTAAGAGTGAAAGGGAAGGTCTACAAGAGGGTAGTGAGACCAGCTATGTTATATGGGTTGGAGACAGTGGCACTGACAAAAAGGCAGGAGTCAGAGCTTGACGTGGCAGAGTGAAGATGTTAAGATTTGCACTGGGTGTGACGAGGATGGACAGGATTAGGAATAAGTATATTAGAGGGTCAGCCCAGGTTGGAAGGTTTGGAGACAAAGCCAGAGAGGCAAGATTATGTTGGTTTGGACATGTGCTGAGGAGGGATGCAGAGTATATTGGGAAAAAGATGCTAAGGATAAAGCTGCCAGTTGACAGGAAAAGTGGAAGGCCTAAAATAAGGTTTATGGATGTGGTGAGAGAGGACATGCAGGTGGTTGGTGTGACAGAGCAAGATGCAGAGGACAGGAAGAAATGGAAACAGTTGATCCGCTGTGGTGACCCCTAACGGGAGCAGCCGAAAGAAAAAGAAGTCGTCCTCCTCAAAAGGAGTGGGTTCATTTCCATGTGGTAACCGTAGTGTATGTAATAGAATTTGGAATAATTCAGGAACCATAATTAATGGCTGTAAATATGTAGCAAGAGATAAATTCAATTGTAAATCTTGTGGGGTTGTTTATATTTTGGGGTGTGATTGTGATGTAACTATGTGGTACATCGAGCAGACAAAAAGGATGGTGAGAACATGGGTATTAGAACACTTGGCTAATATTAGGAATGGGAAAAGAGAAAGTCCTGTAGTTCAACATTTTTTATCTGAGCACTGTGGGGATGGAGCTTCTTTGTTTTTTCAGTATTTTGGCACAACCTACAGGAATGGAAGGGGGACTTTCTTTTGAGGCTAAATAACTATAAACATATATTTTTAATTATGATACCGTCTTTCCCAGGGGACTTAATCAAGAAGTATGTTTAAATTTTTGAAAACTGGAAAAGAATGTTGGATTTTATGTGGGTCCTGGTGGGTTTTTGGTGGGGTAGTTATTTATTTATGTATTAGAAATTAATTTAATTTTGTGTATGTTTTGAAAGGGTTAAATAATTTTGTATCAATGTGGGATTGTCTAATTGTTTAATTTATTATAATATGATTATTGAATGAATGATGGGCATGTAAAATGTTATCCCCTGAAGGCGAAAGGCTGAGGTACCAGGACAATAAACTTGTGTATTTTGGCTTCCTGATTTGTTTTTTTTTTTAATACTTTGTCTGTTGTTGTTTATGGAGTATTGCTAAAAAGCCTTTGCTCTTCTTTTTGTAGCCCAAGTCTCTTGAGCATTACCTGAATGTGGAGGACAGCACACTTCATGCTCACCTCAAGGCCCTTGGTGCATTGGATAAACTTCCATACGAATTATGGTTTCAGAAGTGTTTTGCAGGATGCTTGCCTGACTCCAGCTTGCAGAGGTAGGAATGCATTTCTGTGACGTCTGACTGCTGTAAACTATGGCATTTTTTTTTCAACAGCATTCAGTAGCATAACAGAACAAAGGCTTAAATAGTGTCATTCACGCAGCCTTCACACTCTTGTATGGCTGCATGTTGTAGAGAGGGAACTATATGTAAAACACAACACTATTTTAACAGATGACACATATTGGACTGAGTCAGGGAAGATCAGAGGGCTGCAGATTCTGTCCCATTCAATATGTGTGTGTGTGTGTGTGTGTGTGTGTGTGTGTGTATATATATATATATATATATATATATATATATATATATATATATATATATATATAAAACATATAATATCCATCAATCCATTCATCCGCAACCCCTTTTTCCCCAGTTTTGCACATGGGGTCAGGCTGTAACTTCAGCAGTGACAATCATCTAGGGCCAAGGTTTACACCGTTGGGTGGCTAGTTCTGTCATGGTAGTTCTTCCATATGACACCCTAATACACACACTCACACCTGTGGCTAATTTAGTGTGTCCAATCCATGTCTTTGCAATGTGGGAGAAAACCCAGACGACCACAGGGAGGAGATGCAGGCCCCACCCAGAAGGCACTCCAGCTGCGAATCGAACTATGGAACCTTTTGCTGTGAGGCGGCAATACGATCCACTCTGACATTGTGCCACCATATATGTATGGTAGATCATGTTTACTACACCTGATAGACTTCTTTGAGAATCTCACCAAAGCCACGGACGAAGGTAAAACAGTGCACACAGCCTATCTCGACTTTGCTAAGGCTTTCAGCACAATCCCCCACTCTGGCATGGTTGAGGAACTCTCCCAGCTGGGGATTAACCCTTACATTACTAGATGGGTAGCCAGTTGGCTGACTGACAGAACACACACCGTCAAAATTGGTGACTGCACCTCCAGCAGTAGACCTGTCACCAGTGGAGTACCACAGGGGTCTGTGCTGGGCCTCTTACCATTTGGCATCTATTTCTCTGAAGTCTAGGCCAAAGTAGACGGCCTCTGGATCACCAAGTTCGCTGAATGCAAATTGTGTGTGTGTGTATTGGGTCCCCTACAGATGATCGAAATCCCAAAAAGCTGACTTTCATATGGCCGAGACCTTATGATCGACTTTTGGAATTTCAAACACCTTTTAAAAAAAAAACACACAAAACAAAAAACGTTGCTAGCTATGCCCCTCCATACCAACATACCCCCTAATATACACTACAGAAACTAACGAGGGAAACTACAGATCTGGGAAATGGAAATTTCCCATTTGAAACTGATATTGTGAAGCGTTCAAGTCCATCATATGGTCTCTGCCATATAAAAGCTGGCTTTTTGGGATTTTGAGTGTGTGTGTGTGTGTGTGTGTGTATATATATATATATATATATATATATATATATGTATGTATATATATATATATGTATGTATATACATATATATATATATATATATATATATAAATGTAAATATTTCATATATATATATATATATATATATATATATATATATATATATAGGTCTACTTTACATAACTGAAAACTCAAAATACTGAAATTCATTTCACTGAGACCACAATCCCTAATTTTCAAAATACTGAAAACTCATTTGACTGAGTTTCATTATATTGAAAGCTTACCATGCTGAATTTCAAAATACCAAATGACAGTGTGTGCAGTTCTTTAAGTTAAGTAAAAGGTATATGCCCTTTTCCCCACTATAGTGCGATCCTGGAGTTAGTATATAAAGTTTGGGGCGTGTGGGTGGCACAGCCTCCACCTAGTTTGGTTTTCTTTCATCTGGTTTATCTTAATAAGGTAAGTAAGTAGTTTTTCATTTTTGGAAAGAGTTAGTTGTTGGTGTTGTAAGTGTAAATTTTTTCATTTAAAGTTTTCATTTGGTGAGAGAAATTCTTAGTGATATTTGTTCAGTTTATTTGGCATTACAAACCTAGGTTTTGTGAATGTTAATATTATTTGTAATGAAATATTCAGTATTTACAGATTTGTGTATTTTTGTTGTTAGGCAATTCGCAGGTGAAGGGAAACACATTTCATATCTATGGTTTAAAATTTGGTTTTTTGAAATTCAGCATTGTAAGCTTTCAGTATAATGAAACTCAGTCAAATGAGTTTTCAGTATTTTGAATTTTCAGTCATATGAAGTAGACCCATATATATATATATATATATATATATATATATATATATATATATATATATATATGTATGTATATATATATATATATATATATATATATATATATATATATACATACACACACACACACACACACACATATATCTATGTATATATATATATATATATATATATATATATATATCTGGGTCTACCTGATTACACTGAAAGCTGAGAAGAATGACAATGAGATAACCGACACCAGAAGATCGGCAACAGAGAAGACCGACAGTTGAGAATCCCATCACTGAGAACACTGACATGTTAAGGTAAGTGTGCGATAGGGACGGACGTTAGGGTCAGGGTGTGGGTAAGGTAAGTGTGTGATAGTGACGGACATTAGGGTAGAGTGTGGGTAAGGTAAGTGTGCGATAGTGACGGACTTAAGGGTTAGGGGCGGATTAAGTGAGTTAACGTTAGGGTGCGTGTAAGGTAAGTGTGCAATAGTGACGGACCTTAGGATTAGGGTTTGGGTTAAGGTTAGTGCATGTGTAGTTGTGTATGTAAGGTTTAGTGTAGGTTTGTAAGGTTTTTGGTGTGCTTGTGTTGTGTGTGTGTGTTTTTCGGGAAAGTTATTTGTTTTGTTGATTGTTGGGATTGTGGTTTGTCGGGCATGTGAAGTTTCATGTTTTTGAACTTTCAATTTTGTCGTGTCGGTTATTTCATTGTCGGTGTTTTGGCTTGTCAGTGTTATCAGGTAGACCCATATGTACGCATATATACATACACACACATACATAAATACATATATACACACATATACAGACATATATATGTGTATACCTCATGCTAGGAGCCTTAACCTGAAAATGCACTCACTGGAGGCTGTTCTCACACTGGAAGATGCCAATGTCTGTGCGGTCACGGAAACTTGATTCAGGACTGCAGAGAGCATCCCTGCCTTACCAGGCTATACATCATTCCACAAAATGAGGTCAGGAAGACTAAGGGTGGTGAAGTCTCTGTCTTCATTAAGGACAGGCACACCTCCAGACTGGTTTGCCAGCATAATACACTGGAATTACTCCAGGTGCAACTGACAGTTGGCAGGACACCCATCCACGTTATAACCAGCTATAAACCTTCTTCCATGACGCAGGACACCCACTAATCCTACCTGGACCTACTTGACTCCCATCAAGGTAACCCCTAACACCCTGATCCTTGGTGACTTCAACTACCCCACCATAGACTGGGTGAACTATTCCTGCACTAATGCACTCACCCAACAATTCCTTGACTTTATCATTTCTAACGTACTAGGCCAGCTTGTCTCATCCCCACAAAGGAGATAACATTCTGGACTTGGTTCTCACCAACATGGGGGGACCGCTACACCACTCACATAGTATGTTTTTCCCTGGTGAGATCAGATCATCGGTCTCTCATTCAAAGTTTCTATCCTACCCAACCTTCCCCAGCTGTAACCAGGCCAAAAAACTTCTCAAAAGCTGACTACAACCTCCTAAGGGAGGGTATCAGTAGCTTCACACCACTGTCCCCCTCAGAGGATGCAGACAACTATGCTGAATGGTATGCCAGTGCAGTATACAAGCACCTGTACAGCTGCATGGACTCAACCATACCCAACAGAACTAAAACCTGCTACTCAAGAAACACAAACATGTCTGGCAGACATCCTCTGTCAACAGGCTTTACAACAAAAGGAAGAAACTGTTCTCCAAGGGTAAAAAAGAACAAATTCCAAATGTTCAAATCACCAAACTATAGGTTCCCCTCTGTGACCCAGGAAACCCATACGATGTATTTAAACTTGTTAGAAATACTAAACATCCAATTATCAAATATATATACACAGAGATTCCTGGATTTTGTAAACGCAAACTCCATACACCAACCAGGAGTGCAGCCATACTGGATCTGGTCCTCACTAATATGGGAGAATGCTGCACACCCCCTACTGTAATGCCTTCCCTGGTAAGATTAGACTACAAAGTGGTTTCCTTTGAAGTAAAAATAAAACCTGGACCCACAACTAAACTGGAAATATTCAGTAACTATTCTAATACTAACCTCCTGCTATTAAGTGAGAACCTGGCAAAATTTCAAGCCCCTTTAAACCCTGAAAACACTTCTGCCTATGCAGAACTGTTCACAGAAACCCTGTACAAGCATGTTAATAGCTGCATAGAGGCAGCTGTATCCACCAGGAAGAAGTACAGAACTAACTCAAAAAACAATCCACCCTGGTGGGATCACAAAATCAATCGGATGTGTAACAGGAGGAAGAAAATATGGCATAAATTAGGAGGTGCAGCGCCCAGCAGGATAAAAGCACTCTCGTTAAACTAAATAAACAACTCAGATGACAAATAAAGTCTACCAAAGCCAAATTTGAGGTAAGTTTGGCCTCCCAGGCCAAGGATAGCCACAAAGCATTCCTTTGCTATGTCCACTACCTCAAAGGCAATGCACAATTGTGTGCAGAGCTTATTGTAAATGGAGCCACCTATACTGAGCCAGAAATTATAGCAAACCTCCTGGCTGATAAATTCAGCTCCAACTTTACTCTTCTCTCACCCTCAACCTTCCTTCAGGAAATATCATCAACTATAACTCCCCCTTCTATCACTAGGGAACAGGTCCTTAATGCTCTCTCTAAGACTAAACATGACCTATCAGGGCCTCTGGAATTACTATTTAACTGTAGCCTCCAAACAGGCTTTGTGCATCATGAATGGAGAAAGGCAGCTGTCATCTCTCTGCACAAAAGTGGGCCAACTACAGACCCATAAGTCTTACTAGTCTTATATGTAAAGCCATGGAAAGAATTATCATGGAGATGATCGATAGAGATATTGTAAACCTCCAAGACACTGGACCCTGCCCAGTTTGGTTTTGTCAAGGGGAGATCATGCCTACTCAACATGGTGGACTTCTTTGAGAAGGTTACCAAAGCAATGGATGAGGGCAAAATTGTTTACACTGCCTACTTTGACCTGACCAAGGCATTTGACACAGTACCCCACTAGGGCATTGTTGACAAACTCAAAAGGTTAGGTACAAACCTGTACATCACCCAGTGGATAGCCAAATGGCTCGCAGACAGGACCCAGAAAGTTAGAATTGGGGAGTCTACCTCTACAAAGAGGCCAGTCACAAGTGGAGTCCCTCAGTGATCAGTCCTTGGACCCCTCCTTTTTGGTGTTTATCTCTCAGAAGTCAAGGGCTGACGAAATTTGCAGATGGTTGCAAATTAGGAGCTGTCATTGAATCTCACACTGGCACAAATGTTTTCCTGAAGGGGCTGACACAGACAAACAGCTGGTGTCAGACTCATGGACTAAAACTAAATGCCAAGAAATGCATAATTGTATCCATTGGGAAGTCATCCACCCTGGTAACTATCATATTGACAACACACCCTTTAGAGTTGACCCAGTAGTCAGGGACTTAGGAACACACAGAGATAGTAATCTAGCCTTTGATCATGATGTGTCTGCAGTGGTGAGGAAATTCTATTTTACGCAACTTATAAACAAAGGTATGGCATCTAAGTCCAAGGAAGTCATTGTTCCACTGTGTTAGGCATTCATCAGACCTATCATTGTGTACATTGCTCCCTTTGGTATGTACCTAGCCAGGCATATTCAACAACTGGAATGTCCACAGAGGTTCCTCACTAAAAGAATACAGGGTATAAGTAATATGTCCTGCGCTGATGACCTCAAGGCCCTATCCCTGTATTCTGTCTCCTACAGGCTTTTGAGGGGAGATCTATGCCTGGCATACAGGGCATTGTCAGACCCCACTCTGATGGTCCTCCTGCATATCCACAAAACAAACAGTACTAGAATTACCCGTTCTAAAGTCTTAAACCTTGCCTGTGATATAAATAGGACCTGCTGGAGAGAAAGGTATGTATCCTAGAGACTACCCCGTCTGTGGAACAGGCTCCTCATCCATGTGAAGCAGAGTTCTCCCTAATCCAATTCAAGTGCAACTTGGACAATTAGATGGGAAACCAGAAATTCATCCCTGGTTTGGCACCTATGTCTCTGATGCAAACAGGTAACCTGTAAATGGTTCATCTCCCATGCCCATGCTTACACTTATCAAGGGTATCAGAACTTGTCAGAGATTTGGGATACATGGGTAGGCTTAAAAAGGCCCTTGTGGTCGTTAGCCTAATAAACACCTATGAACGTATGGAAAACTCCCTCCTCAGCCTCAACAAGCAAATTAGATCATTAGTGAAAACCTCCAAAGCCAATTATGACTTGAAGTTAGCCACCGAAACAAAGGGGAAACCACAAAGCATTCTTCAGTTACGTCAGGACCCTCCATGTCAAAGCCAGGTTTGTTCCGAATTAGTACTTTACAGTACCATTTACACAGATCCTGTTGACTTACCCAACCTGCTAGCAGATGGGTTCAGCGCAAACTTCACCCCCTATCCCTCCAAAGGCCCATTCAACATCCCCGATAATTGTCCTGCACCTCACATCTCGTAGATCAAGTGTTAAAGGCCCTATCCAAGGCAAAGAACACAGTTTCCATGGAACATGATAGTATCCCAGGCTGTATTCTGCACCATCTCCAGCAAGAACTAGTTTTGCCATTGAGCACCCTATTGAACCACAGTCTAAGTACAGGCTTCATTCCAGCAGAGTGGAGAACTGCCACTGTCATCCCCTTGCACATAGGTGGTGCCACTACTGACCCTGGAAACTATCGCCCCATTAGCTTGACAAGTCTGATCTGTAAAGCCATGGAGCATATTATTATGGATCTCATAAAGAATCTACTTACAGGCGATCTCTGCTTGACTTACAAAGCCATTTCTGACCCAGCTCTGTTAGAAGTGCTACATCTAAAGAAATCCCAATCCCTCCACACCACATGCTCCAGAGACCTCAACCTCATTACCACAATCAACAGAACATGCTGGAAGGACAGGTTCATAACCCAGAGACTGCCCATGTTCTGGAATAGACTTCCCATAAACGTGAAGCAGAGCACCTCACTGGCCCTCTTTAAGAGAATTCTTGATGAGTGGATGGGAAATAGAAAATTCACCCCGGGGATCACTCCAGTGGCTCTAGTCAACACTGGGAACTAAGGTCTGGTGGTACAATGCCTATGGGCTAGGCTTGTAAAGGCTCCAGGGCCATTAGCCTGGTACACACCTTTGAACCTATGAAGAAGGACATAGGCAATCTCCAAGCACTTGATGCCAACCAGTTCGGATTCGTCAAGGGCAGATCTTGTCTGTTGAACCTGGTTGACTTCTTTGAGACTGTCACCAAGGCCCTGGATGAGGGAAAGTCAGTACATATAGCCTATCTTGACTTGGCCAAGGCCTTTGAAACAATCCCCCACTTGGGCATCATCGAAAAGCTAACATAACTTGGCGTAAATCCCTATCTCATCAGGTGGGTGGCCAACTGGCTCACCAGTATGACCCACAAGTTCAAAATAAGGGCCTCCACCTCCAACAGCAGACCTGTCACTAGTGGTGTTCCCAGGGATCTGTCCTGGGACCCCTACTGTTTGGCATCTACTTCTCAGAGGTCCAGGCAAAGACAAAAGACCTGTGGCTGACCAAGTTTGTGGACGACTGTAAGTTGGGTGCTGCCATTGACTCCCCAAATGATAACATATTGCAAGAGGGTCTCACAGCAACAAATGACTGGTGCCAAAGTCATTGCCTTAAGTTAAATGCAAAAAATGTATTATCATACCATTCGACAAAAACACAGCCCTTACTGATTACCAAATCAATGGCAACCCCCTAAGCACACAGCCTGTGGTGAGACACCTGGGTACTCAGGTTGACAACAATCTCACATTCAACCGTCATGTAGTGGCAGTGGTCAGAAAGGCCTTTTACTTGGTTCATCTCATAAGTAAAATGATTGCATCCAGAAAAAAGGAGGTTATCACCTCTCTGTACTCCTCCCTCATTAGGCCAGTAATTGAGTGTAATGCCCTGTTTGGTATATACCTCTTTAAACACCTGCACTAACTGGGAAGGCCACAGAAATACCTCATAAAGAGAATCCATGACCTCCAACACTTGTCCTATGCAGACAGGCTGAAATCATTATCACTGTACTCGGTATCCTACAGATTGTTCAGGGGTGATCTGTGTCTCGCCTACAAGGCAATATTGTCCTACTAGAGATGCTCCTTATCGATAAGTCTAACTCCTCACACTTTACCTGTTCAAAAGGCCTAAATCTAATATGCAACATCAACAAAACCTACTGGAGAGACACGTTTGTCTCCCAGAGGCTGCCACATCTCTGGAATAGACTTCCCATACTTGTCAAACAGAGTACCTAACTGGCCCTGTTCAAGCGCAACCTTGTTGAGTGGATGGGAAACCACAAATTTTTCCCTGGGGTTCCACCTGTGTCCCTCATTGACAGGGGTGACAGGTGCCGACTGAGGTTTCTTTTTTGGGAATACACTCTTGGCTAGGCTTGTCAGGACACCAGGGCCATTAGCCTAGTAACCTCCTATGATCCTACGGTCAACATACCACAATGTTTACAACAAGAAAGTTGACCTCAAAATGTCATCACTAAACTGTGCATGCACAAGTAAAATCTTCACCATATGCAACCAACAAAAAACAAAATAACATTGTTTTTTGCAGGGGACAAATGCCACTGCACCCCCACACGTCCTGCTAATTATATGTACTAACTCTGACATCACATAATCCCTAGTGAGAGGGAATATTCCCTCAGCGGGGATTGTTGATCTCTAGCACAACTGTTGACCTTTTGCATATGTCACCCTTGTAAGGAAAAAAAAAGCAAATACCTTGCAGTCAGGAGGGCCACTCTTGTTAGTCTTGGAGGAAGGAACCAAGGAATGCCTCTCTGCATAACCAGACTGAGATGCTTGTCCTTAGAGATATATTCATAGGCAAATACTAGGCTATCAGTCTGCAGCCTTTTACAAGCCTAGTCAGTACCAAGTGGACAGACTCAGACACTGCACCTAGTGTCTCTGAGTTAGAAACCTTAGCCCTTACACCACCCCCCTCCTGATCTGACTGTCAGGAATCTGTCTACTTCTAAAGAAATTCCTATATAAAGAAACAACAAGTTCAGCATTTATCTTCCCTTTGTTTATTACTTTGGACAGGAGTGATTTATCGAGCTTAACTCCGTGATTAATTCAGGCTATCGACCCCACTCATTCTGTTTTTTTAATTTTTTTTTTTATAAAAGAATATTCGCATTTTCTGAAGTTTCCCAGTATGTTTAGCATTTAAATGATGTTGAGGAAACTGCTGTTTTTCTCTTCAGGTGATCAAGGGTGCTGGATCTGTAGGTGAGTGAAGGTGAGTGCCCTCCACTTTCCATGTTATAGCACATCGTGTCTGCAATGTGTACACCTCCAAAAAAATAAAAAAAGAAAGCATTTGCTCTGTCTGCCTTAAAAAACAAACAAACAAAAAAAGAACTAACTGGTCACTGTATGAATTCCTAAGCTAAAACTGAAGTGATAAAATGAATTCACACAGTGGGGACAGTGCCATGTTATTCGTTTCTTCTTTCTTTTAGCTGGGACCAGGCAGTGCCTGGAACTTCACATTTACTGACACCCCCCCCCCACATGTTCAGAAAGTGAGAAATACAGTAGCAAATTAGTAGAAATCACATCCAAATGATAATGTTTAATAGTGGTGGCTTAACATCTTTTAAATACCGGGGGGGGGGGTTGGAGATAGACAATAGAATACCAAGACTAACTGGTTCTGGTTCTGCCTGCTTGTGTGTGAGGGGGAGGCGTTGCTCTTTCTACAGTGCCATATAAATTTGACTGGTGTTCTTAATTTCTCCCTGTTTGCTTTCATTTCAATGGTGCACACAGATTCACACCACTTCTGTTGTGCTAAGCAAAGAGAGAGCAAACGTCTACTGCAGACACAGAGATAGCCCTGCTGTGATACTCTCATACTTTATATTTTTTTAAATTCACAGCAACCCATCAGGTAAGTTCTGAGTAGCAGTTCTGAATCTTATCGGTTTGTTTTTTTTCTTATTATTTGGAGACGTTTGAGTGCCAGTTTTCACGTGTTTTTTTCCAACTTATAATTCAGGAGCATTATAGCAAAACCAAAGTAGTGAATGTCAAAGTCCCAAAATCAGGGCTTGTCATAATACAGAAGAATGTAAAGATAAGTGTTATACAGTGACTGTACATTAACATTTGAAAATGAGCACACTGATTTGTCAGCCCATGCAGCATCCCCGTTATAAATCGAGCATATACCAATGGAAAAATGTCCGGTCGGCCAGACTTTCTTCTATTAATATACGTTATGAAAATTCTATGTTTCTTTAATTTAAAAAAATAAATAAATAGACTTACAAAAAAGGAGACTTTGAAGCAACAAGAGAGATGGGACAGACAAAAATACAAGGATAATCAGATATGTTATACAAACCTAGAGAATTATTATCCTTATATTTTCTCTGTCCCGTCTCTCCTGTATGTCTGAAGTCTCAGGATTTCTTTTGTTTTCATTATACACAACAAAAAAGCAACAGAGATCTTCCTTTCTCCGTTGCTTCCTTTACACAGTACTGATGTACTGCATAAGGATGGGAATGTAAATCCCTTATACATGCGCAGTACTTCAAGGGAAAATGTGGAAGAGCACCATGGCACTATTATACAAGGACATTATTTAAGAAAAGCAAGTTAATTTTTTCTTAAATAATGTATCATTGTATAATAGCAATAACCCATAGATGGGTGTGGGTGATGCTGATTTATCCATGGTTGACTTTGTTTGGTCACTCAGGCTTTGCCCTTGTGACCAAACCAAACCAACTGTGGGTAAATCCAGTATTACCCACACCCAGCCACAGCTTATGGCTATAATAGCTGTGTGTGTGTGTGTGTGTGTGTGTGTGTGTGTGTGTGTGTGTGTGTGTGTGTGTGGGGGGATCAGGCTGCGACTGTAGATATTGCACTTATACGCTGAAATAGCTGTTAGACTAACAGTTTGAGTATTAGCATACATTTTTCAATGGATATAAAGTTTGGATCTCAGATGTTTGCCATCATTTACTGACTGCAATCCTCAACTTTTTCTTTGATCTGCCATAATTTTATGAGGAACAGACATAAATGTGAGACATAAATCTGCACATTCTGCAAAATTCTTTTGTGCAGTAGTTGAGAGGAATTGCTCATGGATCAGGGGTAAAAGAAATGAGAACAAAATTAAATCCCCAAATTGCTCTGGGACAATTTCTAAATCACTGAGAAAAGGGCAGGTGTCACTTCACAATATATTTTATTGTGTCAGGAATAAACAGTATGAAACTAATGTTTGGCATTATCATTTGACTGTAACCCTCATTTATTTTAGCTTGAGTGAATTAAAAATCTTATGATGGGTAGGCCAAAAATATGAGGCAAAATGGAATGCTCTGGAAAATCTGTGAAAATTGAGAGTGACGCTGAGTGCTTATTTAATGGGACTAAATGCTTTGGTTACAGAACCTGGACCAAGACTGAAAATGGTCCAATTAAGTCAGTGCAAATGTATGAAATAAAATGTTGAAATCACAGAGACTTAAACAATTCCTTAAAGTACAGTAAAATTAATTTATAAAGACTCTGCTTTAGTCTTTTCCCCATTTCTGCAAGTTCCCCCAGTTTTTTTTTTTTTTTTATTAAAAACATGCAGGAAACTGTTACTTTCTTTAAAATCACGCAATTGCTTTGTGCTTTTAAAGAATGTATCCATTTTTCTTGCTATCTTTAAGTCTTTACTTCTTTCTCATTTTTGCATGTTGTCCAGATTTAAAATATAATATTGATAGGCTATCTCTAGTTTTTAGAGTAATGGATTTTTCATTGGCGTGTATTTTCTGGCGGTTATGAAGTCTGAAACTTAAAAACTCAATTATTCCTTGACTGTTAAACCGACCAAAAATATGACACAAAATAAGGACACTTGAAAAATATGCTATGAAGTCTCTATCTTTTAGGGCTACCTAGAGTCAGGGACAAAGCTAAAGTAATGGAGAATGGGAAAACACTAAAATCATTGGTAGGCGTTAAATATTTTGTTTAACTAAGTTGTTTGTTTACCCGTAAAGTCCAGCTGGGCATAAAGCATCATGTTCTTCGTGTTTCACTGTTGCAGTCATCACATTTGGGTTATCTCTGCCAGCGTAGCCCTCAGCCAGCCCGAATACCAGAGGCATAGTATTTCTGCATAGGTTGCTGTTGCTTGAAGACTGATGTCAGGTCGTCAGTGGTATAAAATAAGGCAGCCGACGCCATTACATCAGTCTTTCTTGCCATGGAGCCAGAAGCAGTTCGCACGAGTGCCGGTCAGCTGATACCCGAGTTTTCATTTCCAAATTGAAGTTGAAGTCTTCTAAAGCTAAGTACCCTGTTGGAGATCCTTTTTTCTTGCACTAACCGATGCCAGAAAAAGTTAATAATTGTCTTGCCTGTGGAAAGCAAATACCACACCGAGACTTCCACTCTTACTGCGTCACTTATCTAGACCCAAACCATGACGTCCCTCACTGTCGCTTCTGTGCTTTGTTTAATGCCAGAACTATCCGTCTTCAGGCCCTTATTGTAGCCAGATATTTTCATTTCCAGTCTTCAGATTTCGATATGGCTTCAGTAAGCCATCCGACAGCAGATCTTCCGAAAAAACATAAAGATAAAGACAGAGACAGACCGCACAGGCACACCTTCTGACGACATTTATGTTAAGCTAGTCGTCAGCCCTCCGATACTCAGTGAGGTGCCTTCGCAGCCCCTGATGCCCCCTTCAGTTGATTCGCAGACCACTACCGAGACCCTTTCAGAGTCCGGTATGCCGCAAAACTCTTCTTCATCTAAGGATCCTGTGGCCATCTCTACCTTCTGAGGAAGTCCTTTGCACCTCCGAATCTCAACACAAACCAACGTCTTCTTTCGCGACTACTGTTCTTTTGAAAACAACCGAGTTCCTTAGGCCCAGGGTTTGAACCACACCCAAGAAACCGACTACCCAGTCTCAGGCACCTGCTGCCTTGCCTCACTCTTAGATGCTTAAAATGGCAGAAGACCTTATCATGCTGATCAGGGGAAGCCAAGATACCCCCTCAAAAACAAAAAGGGATCTGTCCCCAGTATTTTTGTCTGAACAAGAGTCAGATGAGTCTGATGCATCTGACTATGAGGACATGCAGCCCCTCTCCACTTATGAGGATTCTGATGCAGAGGAATCCATTCCTTCAGCCTCTTCCCCAGAGGATTTTTCCTTTGGGGAAACCCTGCATACTTTAAGGGAGCATTTCCAGTGGGCGAGTCAGGACTACCCTCAGTCTAAAAAGAGACTCAGGGAATTCCTAGGTCTTCCGTAACACAGACCCTTGGCCATCCCCCCAGTCCTGGATGTAGTGGATGATGTTTTCCTTGAATCCAGCTTGACTCCTGATGCCCTACCTCCTGCTCCCAGAAAACCAGACAGGTACTACAGAGTCGCTAACTCACACAAATATCTTTTTAAAAATCCAACAGCTGACCCTGAGGTAATTTCTCAAGAGCCAAAAGGGATTAAAGCAACCTCTGCTAAGAATCCCACCCCCTCAGACAGGGATTCCTGAGCATTGGACAGATGGGGTAAAAAAGTATATACCTCAGCTACTCTTGCTATCAGGGCACTAAATTGTTAGTTCCATATGCTTAAATATCAGCAACATACCTTGGAACTCCTTAAATAAAAAATGTCCTCCTTTCTTGCTTGGGCAGAATCTAAAGATTTACAAGACTTAATGCATTCTGCGAGTCAAGTAACTAAACACACCTTGCACTGTGGTTTTGATGCCCTAGAAGCCTCTTACAAGGCAGTAGTCACTGGATCTGTCATTAGAAGACATGCATGGCTTAAGCAAACACCCCTGCTGGACCATGTCAAATCTAAATTGTTGGATGCACTCTTGCACAGAGATAACTTATTTGACACTAAGACTGAAGAAGTTTTAAAAAAGATGGAAAAAAAGCAAAATCCATGCAAACAGTTAAAGATTTCTTACAGGTCCAGCCCCCTAGGTTCAGCAGGCATGTTCCCTCCAAGCACTGGTCCTTTCCTGCTCCGAGTAAACAGGCCCAGCCTAGGACCCGTGGAAACAGACCCCCCCAGACAGCAGCCCCAGGGAATCCAGAGATCTAAGCAGTGGACTACCTCCACTTCAAAACCAGGGAATTCTAAGCCACCCCCTTATGGTAAGAACTCACGACTCACCTCCTCCTCCCGACCTCCCCTCTGCCCACCTTTACTTACCCCTAGGAGAAAAACTCTCCTTTCACTCAAGCACCTGGGCCACGAGTACCAAGAACCAATGGGTTCTGAACATTGTGTCTCAGGGATACAAATTCTCCTTCCACACCCTTCCAATCCCAAAAGGGTTCCCATACCTACTGCCAAATCAGTGGGCAGAGGCTCAAAAGCATATCCATTCACTGCTCTCTTTGAGGGCAGTAGAGCACGTTCCTGCAGAACAGATAGGCCAAGGCTTCTACTCCAGACTTTTTCTGTTGCCCAGAAAAGAGGGCACCTGGTGTCCCATCCTCCATCTATCCATTCTAACCACCTTCCTGGTAATCCCAAAATTCAAAATGCTCACCCTCCAGCAGCTGCTACCCATCCTCTCCAAGACACTTGGCTAGCCACCCTGGCTCTAAAAGAGGCCTACCTCCACATTCCTGTCAGGGAATCATGCAGAAAATATTTCCGCTTCAGGGCAGGATCTCAACACTTTCAATTCCCTGCGCTTCCCTTTGGCTTATCTACTGCTCACAGAGTTTTCACAAAATGCCTGGCTCTGGCCATTGCCTTTTACATACAAAGAAATATTCAAATTTACCCCTACTTAGACGACTGCCTTATTCAGGAAGACAGCCAGGAAAAGCTGCTCAAACACCTGGCCTTTGTAAAGAACCTACTAACCTCCCTAGGGTACACAATCAACAAAAACAGGTGCCGACCCAAAGGATACTCTTCCTGGGTGCAGGTCTGGACACAGCATCCCAGATGGTATACCGTACACCAGAGAAACAAATTTTCTTGTCATCCTACTTCTCTCAACTGGTCGCCAGGCCCCAGTTTTCTGCAAGGAAAATCCTGAAAGCTCTGGAGTTCATGGCGTCTTGCATACTCCTTATTCCATATGCCAGACTGCATATGAGGAAACTTCAGTGGTACCTAAAGAGCCTTTGATGTCAACACTCAAGACCTGTAAACTCTTCTACTTGTAATTCCTTGCCTCAGAAAGGAATTTCTTTGGTGGGCAACAGCATGCTCCCACAACAAGGGACTGCCCTTCTCTCCACACCCCTCCGCCCAGACCCTCACCACAGATGCATCAGACTATGCTTGGGGTACAAACCTGGACGGCAGGTGCATACAGGGCCAATGGAGCCCACAGCAAAACCCCCTGCACATCAATCAAAAAGAGATGATGGCTGTGCAGCATACCTTGATGGCTTCCAAACTCCTTCTCTCTCCAGGGGTTCTCCTAATCAAAACAGACAACACCACTGTTATGTGGTACATAAGCAGGGAGGGACTCACTCCTACCCCCTATGCAGGCTGGCCATGACCCTTTGGCTCACAGCCTCTTCCATGCAACTACACCTGTTAGCACAATACCTACCAGGCTCTCTCAACTCCCAATTAAACAGAAACCTTCTGGACCCACACTAATGTCAGCTGAAGAGAAGTACCTTCTTCCTAATAACTCATAAATGGGGAACCCCGAATGTCAACCGCTTTGCCTCCCACACCAACCATCAGCTCAGCAAATTTTTCAACAGGGAGCATCACTGCATGGCTTGGAAAGTGGATGCCCTGTCCTTCCCCTGGGTCAGCCTCTCGGTCTATGCCTTTCCTCCCCTACCTCTCATCCCCAGGGCACTGCTCAAAATAAGGGAGCAAAAACCAAGGACCATTCTTATAGCTCCAGACTGGCCCCAACAGCACTGGTACCCCTTGCTGCGCAGCCTGTCCCCGCTGCCTCCATGGCATCTTCCTTAGTTTCCAAACCTCCTAACCCAGAGGGAAGGGGAATTCATGCATCCCCAATTGCAGACACTCAATTTGGCAGATTGGCTTATTCCCTATCCCTGAAACAATCTGCCATCCTCAGTAAACAGGTTCTGGATGTTATCCATGAGGCCAGATACCCTAGCACCAGAAAGTCTTATGCAGATAAATGGAAAAGGTTCTCCACTTGGATCCAGGCTAAGGGGGCCAGTACAGCACAGCTAGGGGTTGGGAGGGTGGCCTAATGGTTAAGGTGCTTGCCTTACAAACACAAGGTGCAGGGTTTGAGTTTCACAAGGGATAATTAGCTAGGCTTACAGTGGCTTGCAAGGGCCATTAGCCTACTACTAACCTATGAACCCTCCATCTCTCTCATCCTGGTTTACTTAGCTGACCTACTACACAGTGGTGTCTCTTTCTCCTGTATAAAAATTCATGCCTCTGCAATTTCTGCTCATTTTCCCACTGAGCAGCCCCTTTTCTCACACCCTTTGATCAAACAGTTCCTCAGAGGGGCTAGCAACTTGAGGCCCTCCAGAAGGGCACCAACACCAGCTTGGGACCTTAACTTTGTCTTGGAAAAACTCTCCCTGCCTCCTTTCGAACCAGCTTCTTCGGCAAAGCTAAACTTTCTCTCCTGTAGGACAGCCTTCCTTCTGGCCATCACTTCAGCCAGAAGAGTCTCTGAGCTGCAAGCACTCATGGCTGTGGAACCCTTCATCATCTTCCATGCAGACTGGGTATTCCTCAGAACTAACCCATCCTTCATGCTCAAGGTGGTGTCCAGTGTAGCTCTCAACCAATCCATTCATTTGCCCACCTTCTTTCCTAATCCCCAGAACAAGGGGGAAAGGATTCTTCACTCTCTCAATGTGCGCAGACAGCTCAGATACTATCTGGACAGGACTAAACCCTTCAGAACGTCTGATCAATTGCTGGTTAGCTTTGCTACAGGGGCAGAAGGCAAAGCCATCTCCAAGCAAACCATTTCCAAATGGATAGCACACTGCATCCATTTCTGCTACAAACAGCATGGTAAGCCTCCCCCCAAGGGTGTCAGGAAACACTCCACCAGAGCAGCCTCCACCTTTGCAGCCTTCCTCAGAGAAGTCCCCACCAGGGACATCCTGGAGGCTGCCATCTGGACATCTGTCCACACTTTTACCAAGCATTACCACCTGCCTCTCTCCTCCAAATCCAGGGCAGGGTTTGCCTCTGCAGTCTTACAGGGCATCCTAGCCAGCCCCTAGCTTCCTTGATTGCCTCCACTCATTTCCTCAGCTTTGGGAGTCTACCCAAACATGATAACTGCAACAGTGAATCACGAAGAACATAGTACAGTTGTGTACGCTTACCATAAATGTAGATTTTCGAGTGTATTCACTGTTGCAGTCCTGGTTTCCCCTCCCTCCATCCCCCTTTTTTCTCCTTTTCCTTTTGTTACCATTCTTCCTTGTTGTTCTCCTTTCCTTACAAGGGACATGTTGGTATTTATTTTCCACTAGTGGGGTTCTTCCACCAGAACCTGGCCTCCTACTTTGGGAGCTCCTGACAGGTTAGGGCAAGAAAAACTGATGTAATGGCGTCGGCTGCCTTACTTTATACCACTGACGACCTGACGTCAGTCCTCAGGCGACAGCAACTGACGCAGAAATACTAAGTCTCTGGTACTTGGGCCGGCCGAAGGCTACCCTGAGAGGGATAACCCAAATATGATGACTGCAAGACTGAATACACTCGAACATCTATATTTATGGTAAATGTACACAACTGTACTTTTTCAGTCCAGGCCCTGGAGAGAAAATATCCATAAACATAAAGCTGCAGAATAATACTGTCTGCCATCACATTTTCACATGCTGTGTGGCTACTGAAACATTATATAATGTAAATAATAGCAATACATGAGAACTTTACATTTGTAATTAATAGTAATTCATAGTAACATAAAAGGACTTACGAATGCACTTGGTATATATTTGGAATAGTGCATCTTAGGTGTGTTTAAACAATGATACCATTTCAGTAATGAGGTGGCTCAACAGAATTTAAAGTAAGCCATTTGTTATTCTGGTAGTGCTAGTTGGTAGGTTTTAAGAGTTTATAGTAGAAAAGTGGGATAAACTTGGAAATGGAAGTGTATGTATCATTTTATAGGACCTATAGAGTGTAATACAACAACACATGGCTCTAGTTGAGGGATGCCAACTGTATATTATCTTTATGTACCTGTAAAGTTGCTAGAGTAATAGTTTAGCATTAGCATGTGCTTTCTAAAAAATATTAAGTCTGAACTATAATTGTCTGTTATTATGTAATGAGTGCATTACAGTTTTATTGTATTTTTTTATGTATTTATTTAAACATACTTGGTTAGTGAACTAGTCTAGGGATTCTTCAGCTGCGAATCAGGCTATAGTGAAAAAGACAAGTAAGAAATGTTCTTAATATATAAAAAAACACTGTGCTGTTAAGGCATGTGACAAAGATTTTGTGTACAATAAATGTAATAAATAGCCAAGGTGTGACAGTAGTTAAGTAAGACTGTAAACATATTTACAAGAATGCATACATTATTAATGTTAAGTGTACAATGTAAACTTCATTATAAGTACAGAATTGTATAAAAGCATATTCCACAAGTCATATCACTGTAAGATATCAATGTAATGTGAATGAGCTAGGATTCATCTTGTTATGAATGTTACATGACTGTACACTCTTTTTTTTGGTCCTAAGGTAGTATCAATCAGATTAAACCTGCAAATTTGTGAACACAACCACCAGTGGAATGGAACCCAAGCACCAGTGTATTCTTTAAGAATGTGCCAGGATGTTATGAGGAACAAGCCAGAAAATGAAGTAAAAATCAGGGATGCTTTGTTAAATCAGTGGACAGCTGAAAGTTATGCTTTCAAAATGACCTGTTCATTAAAAAATGTTTAATTAACTGGTCCTATATTGCTTTCTCCTAATGGAATGGTAAGCCACTCCAGATGGACTTTTTTAGATGTATTACTCCCTTTGGCCACTTCCCATACTTTTGTGTATCATTGTTTTGTAACTGCACTTCCATGTTCCAGCCAGCACCATGTGACCCCTTATTACCTCTCGGCTGCTGCAATTTTATATGATTTTTGACCATCAAACATATCATAGGTTCATAGGTGTGTACTAGGCTAATGGCCCTAGAGCCTAGCCCATAGAAGTGCCCGGCATTGTGCCACCTGACGTTAGTTCCCAGTGCCTCTATCAAGTAGAGCCACTGGAGTGATCCCTGGGGTGAACTTTCTATTTCCCATCCACTCATTAAGATTTCTGTTGAAGTAGCCCGGTGAGGTGCTCTGCTTGACATGTATGGGAAGTCTATTCCAGAGCATGGGCAGACTCTGGGTTATGAACCTTTCCCTCCAGCATGTTCTGTTGATTGTGGTAATGAGGTTGAGGTCTCTGGAGTGTGTGGTGCGGAGGGATTGGGATTTCTTTAGATGTAGCATTTCTAATAGAGCTTTGTAAGTCAAGCAGAGATTGTCTCTTAGTAGACGATATGAGACAGAGAATAGCTGAAGTTTTTTTGAGTCTGTCCGTCTAGGACATGTGTTTAAGGTCTAAGATCCACTTTGTGAGGTACATTTGTGGACTCTCCAGCTGTTGCAGATGTCTAGTGAGGTACATGCCAAATGGGGCATTATACTGTATGATTGGTCTAATGAAGGAAGAGTAGAGAGAAATGATGACTTGGGATGATGGATGGGAGATAGGAAATTCACCCTGGGGATCACTTCTGTGACTCTGCTCGACAGGGGCACAGGAAAATAATTTTCTTGGGTGGCGAAAGCCAGGGTACCTTTTGGCTAGGCTAGGCCCTAGGGCCAATAGCCTAGTACCTACCTATGAACCTCTTTCTTTCTGGATGCAAAATCCTTGGTATTGAGATGTGCCACATAGAAGGACTTTCTGACCACAGTGGCAATGTGGTTTCATAGGTGAGGTTGGCATTAACCTGATCTTTTATAACGTCTTCATTGTTCAGTGGGCTCTCATCGATGTGGTAATTAGTGGGAACTGAGTTTTTCCCAAAGGGGATGACAACACATTTTTTGGCATTAAGTTTAAGGCCATGGTTCCGACACCAGTCATTGGTCTCAGTGAGGCCTTTCTGTAGGATGTCTGCATCACTTCGGGAGTTAATAATGGCTCCCAGCTTGCAGTCATCTGTGAACTTGGTCAGCTTGAATCCCTCCATGTTGGTCTGGACTTCTGAGAAGTAGATGCCCAACAGGAGAGGAGCCATGACCGATCCCTGTGGGACTCCACTCATGTCTGGTCGGCAGTCTGACTTGGAGTCCGCTGCTTTCACACTGTGGGTTCTATCTGTGAGCCAGTTTGCAACTCACAGAACAGTATAGGGGTTGATACCTAGTTTGGTGAGTTTATCAGTAATTCCTGAGTGAGGAATGGTATCAAGAGGCCTTGGCCAGATCAAGGAAGGCTCAGTAAACTGCATTGGCTTCATCCACAGTTCTGGTGGCTGACTCAAAGAAGTCAGCCAGGTTGAGCAGGCATGATCTACCTTTCACAGAACCAAATTGCATGGACTCTAGAGTTTGGAGATTCCCTATATCCTTGTTAATTAGGTCCATAATGATGCGTTCCATAGCCTTTACATATCAGATTCGTCAGGCTAATGGGGCGATAATTTCCTGAGTCTGTAGTCACGCCTCCTTTATGAAGAGGGATGACTGTAGCAGTGTGCCATTCGGTAGGGACAAAGGCTGAGGTGAGGCTGTGAATGAACAGAGCACACAGATGTGGTGCCAATTCACTTTGTAATTCATGTAGAATACAGCCAGGGATATTGCCAGGTCCCATGGAAGCTGTATTCTTGGCCTTGGACAAAGCAGCTTTAACCTGTGCTGCAGTAATGCTGGGTGCCTGGCATTCTTCTGGTATTAAAATTGGTGCTTTGCGGAGGAGAGAGGGGTAAATTTGGCACTGAATCTGTCAGCCAGTACGTTGGCAATATCTGTTAGCTCAGTATAGGGGTTGTGCAGTAACTCAGAGCAAATCTGGGTATTGCCATGGAGATTCTTGATATAACTATAATAGGCTTTGTGGTTGTTTTTAGTGTCTGCTGCAATTCTGCCTTCATAGCTAGCTTTGGAGATTTTGATGAGGGATCTCAACTTTTTGTTGAAGCTAATAAGGGAATTTTTCTAGTCTTGAGACTTCACCTTTTTCTGCAACAGTTTCTTCCTTCGGTTGTAGAGTTTATTAATGGTAGGGGACCACCAAATTTGCTTCCTTTTTTTGGAGGAGAGCGTCTTGGTTCTGTTGGGTATGGCTAGTTCCATGCATTTATGTACTTTTGTTAGTCATGCATCTATTTTCCATTGGCATAGGTGCCATGAAGTTAGCCACCTCTGTTTTAGGAGAAGTTTTTCATGGTGGATACCTTTGATGGGGGTGTGGATGAGATGTGGATATCCATGGTGATTAGTTTGTGGTCAGGTCTAACCAGGGAGGAATTGACTGTTGGTGTAGAGCAACGGTTGTCCATGTTAGTAATAACCAGGTGAAGGATGTTGCTTCCTCTAGTGCGGGTAAGAAAGAGCTGGTCCAGGACATTGGAATTAATGAATTCCAGAAAGCACTGGCCCAGTGCATTGGTGCATGAGTAGTTTTCCCAATTGATGGAGGGGTAGTTGAAGTCACCTAGTGTGAAAGTGTTGGGTTGGATCTTAATAGTTTCCAGGGTGCTTAGAAATATGAAGTGAGAGTCTTAGGACATGGTTGGGGACCTATAGCAGACTATGACCTGAATCGCCGTCTTACCCAATGTTAGTTGTACATGGAGTATCTCAGATGCGTTATGCTAGGCTACTAGTCTGGAGGTGTGCATATCCTTTATGAATATGGAGACAAGACTGCCTTTGGAGCTTCGGTCCATGTTCTGGGGCCAAAAGGTGTGGAATGAGTTATAACCTGGTAGTGCAGGGGTGCTTTCTGCTGCTTTGAGCCACGTTTCCATTACAGCATGTCAATGTTCTCCATTTTGAGGAGTGCTTTGAGAGAGTGCATCTTGAGATTTAGACTTCTAGCACTGAGCAGCATGACCCTCAGATTGCATTTATTTATAGCTGTTACAGTGGTAATTTGGTGTTTGAAACACTGCCTAAAAAATGCACTATAGGGATGGCAAGAGCCTTAGCCAGTACCCTGAAACCCAGGGGTGACAGATGCAGGCCATCTCTGGCAAAGCATCGAGGTCTGTCAGTCATGTCATCCCAAGCAGACAGATACTGGATCCCCTTCGAATGACACTAGAAACGTAGCCAGTTGTTGAAGTCAGTCATTTTCTGTTTGTACTGCAGTATCATTCTGGGCAGTGGTAGGTTGCTGCTCAGGGCTAGGGTCATACCTGCCTGGGCCACATAATCCGAGAGCTCCACCATGTCTCTTTTCATGTAGTCCAGGGAGGTGAGTCTCACGTCATTCACACCCACATGGACAGTGACAGAGTAATACTTGTACTTGTTGTGGATTGACCTGAGTGCGTGTGCTATGTGTTGGATTCTGGCACGTGATGGACAGCTGACTCTGTTACCGTCTCCTTATTCAGCCTAGTGAATGGGACATCTGTGTGCCTCACTGTTGAGTCATCTATGATTATTGTATTAGGCAAACTGTTTTGCCTTAGGGGCTTAGGTTGAGGGGCACACTGTGTAGGTGAGTTATGTGTCTTGTGGTTTGTGCTATGCTGTGGTGGTCGAGAGGGTTTCTACCTTGGAGGTCTCTGCTGTTTGGGTAGATTTCTATTGAGAGCCTCCACGAAGGTGGGCGTGTGGTTTGTGTTTTTATGTGAGGGCTGTGATGGTGGGTGTTCTGGAGGGCTTATGTGTTCCATGTGGTGTGTTGCAGGTGCTGACCTTCTCCTCTTGACCAGCTATTCAGGTCATTGCTCTTGTTCAGTATAAATAAATGAACTAAGATACCACTGGAGTAATACAAATACTCATTGCCACTATGTTTATGGGACCCTTTATTCTGAGATATGAGAAATTGCACCTCTTTCTGACGCTCTGCAATGTTTCTTAAGGGTATATGCTGTGATACTTAATGCTGAGAACTTGAGTCATGGGGTGTTTTCATAATTTATAGTGGCTAAAAATGGAAGAACGACACTTCTTGTGGTATTTTTTTTATATAGCACTGGAAGATTATTGGATTCAAAGGAAGGGGGCCTGTTATGCTAAACTAAAGTCTTAGATATGTAGATCTGTAAACGAACACTGTGTGGTCCTGGCTTAGATGTGGATGTTGGAAACCCATACCCCAGGCAACAGTGTATATTCCCTGTTTGCTAGTGAGACCAGTTGCATTTATTGAATTGGTTAGCGGATTTGTGTGCATGTTGTTACTTCAGTCTTTTGGTTATCAGAGGTGTGGCTCAAGAGACTGTCTGCTAGAAGGTTACAAAAGTATTTCTTCTTTTAATTCTGATGTAGCTTATAGCTTAACAGACTTGCAGAAAAATGTGTTTCATCTGACATCAGGTTTCATTTATGGGAAACATGGTTTATATTAGTTGAGTAACTACATTACCCAATTAATGTATGGTTAGATCAGTTACTGTCTTGTTTCCTGTTTTTATCATTCACTGTAGTCCTTGCTTTGTATTTCTGAAATCTGTTTGCTGCTTTAGTGCCACGTCTTGCTAAAAGGCTGACATAACGTAGTATAGTCACGTGCAGGATATCTGTCTTAGGCCTACGAGTATAACTGCAAGTCTTAACTGTGCTGGTTTTTATGGCAACATTGATCTTGAGTTTAAAGGACGTAGATACATATTGCTTTTCTTTGATCCTCTGATCTCTTTGCCTTTTCTTGGTGAGTCCTGTTAAAAGGTGACCTTGGGCAGACAAATTGATCACTGCTATTTAGGAAGTTATTGAGCCTGTTGGTGTGAGTGGTATGTTTGGGCGGCCACAGTGGTGCAGTGGTTTGCGTTGCCACCTCACATCAAGAGGTTCTCCAGTTCTATCCTCAGCTTGGGTGCCTTCTGTGCGGAGTCTGCATGTCCTCCCTGTGGTCACGTGGGTTTCCTCCGGGTGCTCCAGTTTCCTCCCACATCCCAAAGACATGCTGTAGGTGGATTGGACACTCTAAATTGGACCTAGTCATGAATGCATGCATGTGTGCGCCTTCTGTGGAAGGTTGGGCGCCGGGCTGGCAACTCAACACTGTAAAACTCCACTGCCAATCATGAGTCGACAAGGTGATCCCTAACCGGGAAAAGCCAAAAGAAGAAGAATGTGTGAGTGGTATATTTTTTGTCATGAAGCCTACATTATTTTCTTTCCAGCGCAGAACATACGATGTAATGGGATCCTATCTCGCCTACATTCATAACTGATGGGGTTCGGAGCCGATCCATCGGCTCTGACTCGGCCACTATACAATAGAACGAAGTCTCTAATTGGCTGGGCTACCCCTTATCCCAGAATGCACCACGCCTGCTTCCCCAGATCTCATTTGCCGCTTTTCAAGCTAGACGTGGTCTCGACTTGGCTGGAGCTAAGTGGTTTATTGTTACTTTTTGGTCTTTTGACCTAGGGGTTTCTTCACTAATTTAACAAACAGCTGTTTTAACAGCTTTACGTGTGTGTTATCTTTTTTCAGTGTAGTTGAAATTTTATTGATTCACCGGGCAAGGCCCGTTTAAGTTAGAGGGCCCTTGCCCTTATTTGTGTGTTAATGTGGTGATTTTTTGCTTATTATATTGTGTTTATCGTCCTACTGTACGTCCTGCTTTATCGGGTAAGCCCATTTTTAGTTAGAGGGCTTCTGTCCATTTGTTTTTTTTCTGTAACTCGGGCCAGTCCCGTTTTTGAGTCAAGGGTTCGAGCCCTACTTTAAGGTTATTGTTCTTGTCTGGATAAAAAGATAGTGATGTGATACAATGTCTAAGGAGCAAAAGTCTGGTTTTAAAAAGTGCACCAAGTGCAACTACAAAATGTCTATTACTGATAGCCATGCTGTTTGTGTATATTGTTTGGGACCGAAACATCTGCAGGAAACATGTAGTGTTTGTCATGCTTTTTCCTCTAGGGTCCTTCAAGAATGTAAAAATAAATTGATCCTTAAGGGCCTTATTAAGCCCTCCTTTGAGGAAGCTTTGGCTTCTCCCTCCTCTCCAGCTTCTAAAAAGAAAAGGTCGTCTGCTCCGACCAGTCCGTCGGAACCGACTTCCAAGAAGCATAGGTCGACCTCTTCTTCCTTGGCTCCAATGGCTTCGGAGCCTCGGTTGGAAGGGTCTGCCTCAATACCTCTTTCCTCGGCTCCATTGGTGTTGGAGCCGCAGGTTGGGGGATCGAGAGGCGAATCATCTGCTTCGGCTCCTTTGGTCTTGGAGCTGTTGGAGATGTGCAGCTCAGACTCTCCCCCCTCGGCCCCGAAGGCCCCTTCGGCACCGATACTTATACATACGGCTCCGGATCCGGTGCCGATAGTGTTGGAGCCATTTCGGATCCGGTCCCCTGGTCTATCGGAGCTGAGAGAGAAGTCGTCTCGGGTCCCATCTATTTCCTCTAAATCCTCCAGATTGTCTGATTCAGATTTGGAAAGAGTTATCCAGAGGCTTTTCCAGTCCCCAGTTTTTGCAAAAATGGTTTCGGCTCCAGCCCACTCGGCTCTGGAGCCAGTCCCCACTTTGACACATCCGATTCCTCCTCCAACTTCCTCGGAGCCATTGGAGTTGGTGATGGTAGAGCGGAGCGGAGTTGTCCAGTCGGAACCGAGACTCCCTCGGAGCCTCTCGGTTCCGACCATCATTCCTACCCTGTCCTCAGCGTCGGGGTTCGGTACCGGGACTTCCTCGGTCGGGGCCTAGGGGAACACTTTGGAACTGGTAGCTTTGGTGCCTAGTCTCCCCCTCGGAGCATCGGCCGCAGGGATTCCCGGTACCGTCGTGGTCTCTCAGCCGGTGTCCTCCGTAGAGTCTGGCGGTCCAGCTTTTGAGGCCATGAGGAGTGCGCTGGCCATATCCTTGCTGGCTCAGCAGGTCTCTACCTCACCGTCCCTAGACTTGGGAACTGGTGCTTCTGGTGTAATTCACCCCCATGACAGCGGGGCCCCAGAGCCTGAGGATACCCCCTTGGGGGGGTTCCCTTCTCCCGGGGGGTCCTTCTGATTCCGCTTCAGATGAACCTCCAAGGAAAAAATTGTGCAAGAGGAAGCACGTTGACTCCCAGGATGAGTCTATCACATCAGATACTGACCTCGATGATGCGGAGGGGTCCCCTAAATCGTCCTCGGATGACGTCTCATTCTCAGATATCCTCGAGATCTTGAGGCAGAGAGGCGATTGGCAGTCCAAAACCCCTTCCGCAGAGGAGGTTTCCTCCTGACTCTGTGTAACCGGTACCTGCCAGGCCTAACAAGTTTCTCTCAGCCCCGCCTGAAAAGGAATTTTTGTCTAAAGGAGTCACAGTAGATGCGATGGTGGTGGCATCTGCCACTCAGCAGGACGTGGCAGAGGCTTCAACGTCTATCCACCCTCCTAATAAGGATTCCAGGAGCATGGATAGGTACGGGAAGCTTACCCTTTCTTCAGCGGCCTTTACCCTGCGGTCACTGAATTATCTTTGTCATTTTACCAGGCTCCAAAGAGACCTCCTCAAAGAGTTAGGTGAGTCTCTTACGGGTAATCTTCCTGAGGCATTGGCCCAAAATGTTGGCGCCCAGATGACTACCCTATCTTCGATAGTCAACTCGTCCATGAGGCTCATCTCATATGCGGCCGAAGGGGCGAGTAGAGCAGCGGGAACAGGCGTGGCTCTCAGAAGACACGCCTGGTTACGCTTGTGTTCCTTTGTGGAGGCCTTTAAGTCTTCCTTCACTGATGCCCCCTTTGATGGGTCCTCCTTGTTTGGACCCAAGGTGAAGGACACACTGACTCGATGCGAGCAGGAGGGCAAGACCTTGACTGCTGTGGGGGCCCATTTTTCCACTCCCTCTAGACCTTACCTCAAAGCCCAGAGAGGAGGGAAAATGTGGTTCAGAAAATCTCAAAGGTCTTTCCCTACTCCACCGAGTGATTCCCCCTCTAGAGGCAGGGGGGGTGGAATTCAGGAAGACGCCGCCCCAGAGGCGGCAGAGGCCCCCGCAACTCTGGAGACTGCGATTCCTTTCGTGGTCCATCCTACATTCAACGTCCCTGAGACGTGGCCCGACTGCACATCTCCGGAGCCAGTCGGGGGTCGCTTTGCGGAACACCCACAGGCTTGGGAATCTATCACCAAGGATCAGTGGGTGCTCCGAACCATAACCGGAGGCTATTTCATCCTTTTCATAAAACCCCCTCTTCCTATCAGGAAAATCCCGGATGTGCCACCCAGTCAGCGGGATCAAGCAGCGGTCGAGGTCTCAAAGCTGCTAAGGAAAGGAGTCATCCAGCCTGTCCCCGCAGACCAGATTGGATCAGGAATTTACTCAAGATTATTTTTGGTGCCAGAAAAGATAGGGGACTTAAGGCCCATTTTGGGCATCAAATCATTGAATCGCTTTGTAAAGAAATCCAAATTCCGAATGGTCACCCTTCAGTCCATTCTCCCGTTATTGGAGAAGGATGTCTGGATGTGCTCCATAGATCTCAAGGACGCTTACTATCGCATCCTGATAAGTCAAGAGTCCAGGAGTTACTTACGCTTCCACCTGGGAACCAGTCATTTCCAATTCCAAGCTCTGCCCTTTGGTCTCACCACAGCCACCAGGGTGTTCACCAAGTGCCTGGCAGTAGTGACAGCTCACTTGAGAAGTCCAGGATTCCAAGTGTTTCCCTAGCTAGACGACTGGCTCCTTACTGCCACCACCAAGCATCTATTAGTTCGGGCGCTTATGACCACAGTCAGTTTGGGTCATTCACTAGGAATCACATTCAATTGGAAAAAAATCTGTGCTGCAGCCGTCTCAGCGTATTACCTTTATAGGCGCAGAGTTAGACACAAGAAAAATGCGGGCATTTTTGCCGATAGAAAGGATTCAGGTCCTGCAGTCTCAGGTTCAAACCTTGTTACCCAGATCACGAGTTCAGGCCAGATTGATTCTGCAGTTATTGGGCACGATGGCCTCGACCATTCTTCTAGTCCCCTTAGCCAGGCTGCACATGCGGGTGCTGCAATGGCTACGGTCGGTTCAATGGTCTTTTCAGGATCTCCCCTTGAACCATTTGGTCCAGATTACGGAAATTTGCCGTCGGGACCTACGTTGGTGGCTGCTTTGGTCCAACCTGGACCAGGGGCGACCCTTTGCCCTTCAGCCTCCTGTCGCCACGGTGACCACGGACGCCTCCCAGATAGGGTGGGGGGGGGCATTATCTGGACATGTCTGTCCAAGGTACGTGGCAGGCTCACGAAGCACACTTACATATCAATATCCTGGAAATGAGAGTGGTGCTACTGGTGTTGCAAACACTTCATCATGTTCTTCCCCGGGGCACCATTGCGATCCTATCCAACAACATGTCGGTAGTCTGGTACATAAACAAGCAAGGTGGAACCAGGTCCTACCCTCTTTGCCGAGAGGCCATGAGACTGTGGCATTGGGCGATTTCTACCCAGCGTTTCCTAGTGGCAATGCACATTCCGGGGAAATCGAATGTGATTGCAGACGGGCTGAGCAGGACCCTCCTGTTGCCCCATGAGTGGTCTCTCAACGACAGGGTGGCTGCAAACATTTTCGCCAAGTGGGGCCTCCCTTGTTGCGACTTGTTCGCCAGCCCTCACAATGCAAAATACAGGGAGTTCTTCACTCTGACTCCCTCTCAGGGACAGATTCCCAGGGACGCTCTAGCTCACAGTTGGCCCTCCGGTCCACTTTACGCCTTCCCTCCGGTTCCCCTTCTCCCGAAGGTGATACAGAAGGCGATTTATCTAGGAAGCGACATGATTCTGATTGCTCCACACTGGCCTCATCAGGTTTGGTTCCCCTTCCTTCTGAGGTATGTGGTGGAGGGCCCATGGCTTCTGGACCTGGTGCCCGACCTGTTAACCCATCATTTGGGTCAGTCTCATCCATCCCTCAGGTCCTTGAGGTTGGCCGCCTGGTTACTCCACTACCAACCTTAGTCAGAGATAACTCTCTTTCTCCAGACGTTATCCACATTTTGTCCTCTTCTCACAAACCTTCCACTACTAAACTGTATTCCAGCAAGTGGAAGAGGTTTGCTGTTTGGGCCCAGCAACGAGGTATAGATCCTTACCCAGTACCTCAGGTTTTAGAATTCCTAGCTTCTTTGTTTTATTTGGGCTCTTCAGTTTCCACAATCAAAGTCCAACTGGCGGCTATCTCTAGTTTTCATGTCTCCTTTGAGCCTTCCTTAATGGCAAACAGGCTTTGCAAATCTTTCCTTAAAGGCGTCCTTCCCCAATAGCCCATCCTTTGCCTCCTTGGGACCTGAATATGGTTCTAGCTTCTTTAACTGCCCGCCCTTTTGAACCAGCAGCTACTTGTGATATGAAATTTCTATCTTGGAAAACCGCCTTTTTGGTGGCAATAACCTCTGCCAAGTGGGTCTCAGAGCTTCAGGCCCTCTGTTCTAGTCCTCCTTATTTGACCTTTCACAAAGACAGAGTATCTCTCAAGTTAAATCCCTCTTTCTTACCCAAGGTAGCATCCCCTTATGCATTCAACAATCCTTGGAGCTTCCTGTGTTTTTTCCCAAATTCTCCAATAACGCAGAATATATTTTCCATCAGTTGGATGTTCATAGACAACTGCGTTTTTACTTAAGTAGGACCAATCAGACACGAAAGTCAGATCAGCTGTTTGTGTCCTTTGCAGAAAATAGGTTGGGTCAACCGGTGGCTAAAACCACCATAGCCAAATGGATTAAAGATTGCATCTCCTTCATTTATTCACGGTCCGGCAAAGAGCTACCATTCCCAGTCAAGGCTCATTCTACCAGGACAATGGCTACTTCTGTAGCATTCCACTCCAAGTTATCGATAGATGATATCTGTGCGGCCGCTACCTGGACTTCTCCGCACACTTTAATTTCTCATTACAAGATAGATGTGGCTTCTCGAGGTAGAGCTTCTTTTGGTTCCACAGTTCTCAGGAGTGTTTTCCAATGAGCCACCTGGGAGTTAGGTGCTAGGGATGCTGCCCCATCAGTTATGAATGTAGGCGAGATAGGATCCCATTACATCTTTTAGTTATGTACTTACCATAACTTCGGATGTATGGGATCCATCTCGCCTACATTCATACGTCTCCTCCTTCCCCTCCCCATTGGATTTAGAGGAAATGTTGCTACTACTGAGTTCTTTCTCTTGAAGGACTTTAGTTTGTTACAGTTGCTGTTATGTTTTCTGTGTCTGGATGTAGGTATGAAAGCGAACAAACAAGATCTGGGGAAGCAGGCGTGGTGCATTCTGGGATAAGGGGTAGCCCAGCCAATTAGAGACTTCGTTCTGTTGTATAGTGGCCGAGTCGGAGCCGATGGATCGGCTCCGAACCCCATCAGTTATGAATGTAGGCGAGATGGATCCCATACATCCGAAGTTATGGTAAGTGCATAACTAAAAGTTATGGTACTTTCCGGTAGTCTGTTGTTTGCAAAGACTGTAATTATAGTGTGTTTGAGTTCTGAGTTACTGACAAGTTATGTTGAATTGGTAGACAGAATTAAGATTCTTAAAAAAAAAAATGGGGGGGCAGCAACAAGTTTGGCATGCTAGAATCAGTGATAACTACGTGTCTTAATGCTGTGATGTTTACTTGGCAAGGCATGTAGTTACTGTGGTTAAAGCAGTATGAGAGAGAGTAACCTATCAGAAAGGTAGTTATTTCTTTTGCATACTTATTTTGTTTTCGTGTAAAAGACATTAGCATGATCATCTTGCTTTCTTATTATTTGTGTTGAGAAATGCTTGGTGAGTAATTAGTGGGCCTTTGTCATTGGTTCACGTGTGGTGATGTGGACTAAAGTGCAATCATTTTATTCATTTATAAGTGTCTGTGTGTGTTTACTATTCTTTAGGACTGGAGTGTTCATCTTTGACTATTTTGTTAGTACCTAAACTTGAATTGTGGTGACAGTAAAACACAGATGGAAATAGGCACTGTGTTTAGCTTGTTATACAGAAGCGCTTTAGTTCTCTGATGTATGCAATTTTTAGTTCATTTGTCTTTGACTCGCATGCGTGCTGATTTTGTATTTGGTTTAACTTTGCCAGTTTAAAAATGTAAATCACATCTGCATATAAAGTGTTGAATACGTGTGTTAAGTGTTGTTTTATTTATTTAGTTAGTTATTAATTAATTATCTTCACAGTTGTTGTGGAGGGGAAAGTAGCATGTTGATATTGCAATCACTTTTGCATCTCAGTTTAGGTTGTTGATAGTGATTAGTCAATAGGTAATGCATGTCTGTAATGCAGTGCTGTATTTGACATTTTCTGTTTTCTTGGATAATTTTTTTGAATGTATACCTTGGATAGTTTTGTATGTAGTTTTGGTACATGTGTGCTTAGACTTGACATCTGCTCTTGTGACTTTGCTGGCTATACTGGCCTAATGTGATTACCTAAGGGGAATGTGCTATCTCTGAATGGCATTAGGTGGTTAAAATGAGGGGGACTATGAAAGTGTGCTGCTTAGCTTAAGTCTGTTTTCCAGAAGTCATGTGAAAGAGTACTGTAATCATTGTAAATACCCTAGGACAGTGCAGTTCTTTTAGTCTTGTGACTTAGTGATTGTGATGGTAATACAGTTTGGCTTCGTCAAGGGCAGATCTTGCCTACAAAACCTGGTGGACATCTTTGAGAAGGTCACCAAAGCAATGGATGAGGGCAAAATCATTCACACTGCCTACCTTGACCTGGCCAAGGCATTTGACATAAAACTCAACAGGATAACTGTGTCAAAAGCCCGACCAATAACCGTAGTAAAAAATCTACCAAGTTGTAACTAGAAAACCATTTATTGTTGAGCGCTTTCGTCTCAGATGGTCCCGAGACTTCTTCAGACTAAAAACCACAGAAAACTCCAGCTTTTGTATAAGACCGATTAATGTGCAAACAAGTTAATTAACATCCTAATCACTCTAATTAATTTTTAAAAAAATAATAAAAACTCAATTAAAATGAGGGCTTAGCTACAAAAACATTTCTACCTAATCTGTACCCTCAGTTTTAAAACTAGGGCAATGGACAGGGTGTCATTCAGACTAGGTTCAGTAAAAGAGTTCAGTAAAAATTGCCACTTTAATTCACAAATTTCAATATTTACTTCCCACCACCCACCTCTTAATGATTTGTGAATAACTTCCAACATACCAAATGAAAACCTTTTAAAATTCAAAATTTTTTAGAGTGTCTGAACAAGGCATTAGTTTCATTATTCTGTACTATAGCATACACATGTTCATATATACACTTTCTTAACTGTCTTTCAGTTTTGCCAACATAAAAATATTTACAGGTCTGACAAACAGCAATTTAGCTTTAAAGAAGGGGGAGGGTGTTGAGCAAAATGAAGTTATCAGGACTTCAAATAAAGGGAAAATAGTAAGTTTTCATGGATTCAATATATTTAACTACACTCATTTGCATATTAACAAAGAACACTTTTCCCTTTTCAAAAAGAGTTCTAAGTTTATACTAGGTTCAGTAATAAGTACACCAGAGGTTATGACTGAAATAAGGAAATTAAATTTAAGATTAATGTTTCAAGATAGAATAAGGGATTCAGTTGCAGCTGAGAGTACACATGAAAACTTCAGATGTAGGAGCACTTACAACCCACCTACCCATCCCATCGTAGCCACCTATGAAAATTTGTGTTTAAAGGACACTCATTCATTTTTATCTTCATATAGAAAAATGTTTTTTAATCTCTCAAGAAAATAAACGTTATTGAGAGAAATAAGAACAGACAACTCCAAAAGAGTAATGAAACCCGATAAAGGGGGAGGAATGCTATTGGTGGAAAATATGGATTACAGCGCAAAAATGGTGGAGATTTATTACGATACTAATAAATATATTGAGGCTTCTTACAATGAAGTTATGATAGCCCACAGGAAGGTCCAGTTATTTCCTAGAAGATTCCCTTTTTCAGGGAATAATTTCCAAGGAGTTATTTAACTTCCTGAAGGTTGACCCACCCAACCATTCCTCAAGCATTTGGAATTCCCAAAGTACATAAGAATGTAGTAGAATCACCATATAGGGTTATCGTAACATCACGAGGAAGCTCCTCTTATCCCATGGGAGTTTTCATTGATAGGCTCTTTAAACATACAGTTTTGTCTATAGATTATATTTTAAGGGACTCTTGGGACTACCTTTCCAGACTTAAACAGGAATTTTTTTCACCAGACATGTCCTTTACCACAATGGACATTGTTGAATTATTCACAAGTATACCCCATGAGGAGGGACTTGAATTATTTTTAGAAGCAGTTTTAGATCTTACAGATTTTAATAGTACTATTGACTAATTTTGTGGTTAGTATGATGGACATGATTCTAGATAATAATTATTTTATGTTTGAAGGAAGTTTTTTCAAACAGACAAAGGATGTAGCAATGGGGGCCAGTTGTGCCCTATTTATGCGAATATGGTGATATATGCATGGGAGTGCAAATTTGTGTTTCCCACAGTATTTAAAGATAGATGATTTTTGTATCTTCGTTTTTTTGGACAATCTATTTATTATGTGGAAAGAACCAGCATCAACCAACACAGATTTAGCCTCTTTTATGAATCAACTTCCTTCATTCTTAAATTTTACTAGTAACAGCTCCACTACCCACATATAGGTTATATAAAGATCTGGAAGATGGTACATTTTGTTCAACCATTTTTTGAAAAGAAACATTCTCTAACAGTTATTTAAATAGTCAGCATCCTTATAAGACAAAAAAGAACATCTTAAAGGGTCAATTGGTAAGAGCAACACGGATGTGCTAGAATTGGAATTTTTTTAAAAAAGACATTTTATTCATTAATAAATTATTTTGGAAAGGGAATATCCCAGAGACCTTATTTTTAAAGTTAAGCATGGAGGTGGCAAAAGCATGCGGTTCAAAATTTAAACCCCTTTTAGGTAAAGGTGGGAGGTTGGCATAATGGTTAAGGTGTTTACCTTATAGACACAAGGTACAGGGATTGATTCTGACATAAGGTAATTGGCTAGGCTTAAAGTGGCCCACAAGGGGAGGTAGCCTAGTACTAACCTATGAACCTATGAAATGTGAGAAGTAGAACAAACCCACAAATGGATGAATTTAGTAATAGCACGATAGTTCGCTTTGATGACAGATCAAGAGAAGTTAAAGAAATTATGAAGAAATATTGGGTTATTTTTAACAATAACATTGACACTATTAAAATTCTGGGGGAAGAACCCAGATTTGTCTTCAGAATGGGAAGACATTTGAAATATATGTTTGAACATAATGTTATAGTTCCCAATCCTTCAGAGAAGGGTACTACAAAGTGTGGATGTTGTTCTTCTTGTAAATGTATTTTAGAGGAAAAAAGTATTTGTTTACCTAAAAGATTGTCACCTGTGGTGTTAAACCTGGGAACTGTGCCACAAAAGGCTTAGTTTACCTTGCTGTTTGTCAGACCTTTAAATATTTTTATGTTGGCAAAACTGAAAGACGGTTAAGAAACATATATATGAACATGTGTATGCTGTAGTACAGAATAATGAAACTAATGCCTTGTTTAGACACTCCTAAAAAATGTTTGAATTTTAAAAGGTTTTCATTTGGTATATTGGAAGTTATTCACAAATCATTAAGTGGTGGGTGGTGGGAAGTAAATATTGAAATTTGTGAATTAAAGTGGCAATTTGTACTGAACTCTTTTACTGAACCTGGTTTGAATGACACCCTGTCCATTTCCCCAGTTTCAAAACTGAGGGCAGAGATTAGGTAGAAATGTTTTTGTAGCTAAGCCTTCATTTTAATTGAGTTTTTTAAAAAAAAAACTTAGTGATTAGGATGTTATTAACTTGTTTGTACAATAATTGGTCTTATTATATAAAAGCTGGAGTTTTCTGTGGTTTTTATTCTGAAGAAGTCTCAGGACAATCCAAGACAAAAGCACTCAGTAATAAATGGTTTTCTAGCTACAACTTGGTGGATTTTTTACTACAGTTATTGGTCGGGCTTTTGACACAGTTATCCTGCTGAGTTTCATGAGTTGGTGGTCAGGATAGTCTTTTCTGCCTTTTTCTGCAAGGCATTTGACACAGTACCCCACTTGGACATTGTTGCCAAACTCAAGTGTTTAGGAACAAACCCGTATGTCACCTGGTGGATAGCCAACTGGACCCAGGAAGTTAGAAATGGGGAGTCCACCTCCACAAAGAGGCAAGTCACAAGTGGAGTCCCTCAGGGAAAAGTCCATGGATAGCTCCTTTTAGACATTTACTTCTCAGACGTCAAGGTCAATGTCAGTGATCACTGGCTGACCAAATTTGCAGATAATTTCAAATTAAGAGCTGTTATTGAATCTCATACTGACACAAATGTTCTCCAGGAGGGGCTGACACAGAGAAACAACTGGTGTCAGAGCCATAGACTAAAACAAAGTGCCAAGAAATGCATAATAGTAACCTTTGGGAAGTCATCCATCCCTAGTAATTATCGTATTGGAAACACACCCCTTAGAGTTGACACAGCAGTCAGGGACTTAGGGACACACACAGATAGTAATCTAGCCTTTGATCATCATGTGTCTACAGAGGTGAGGAAATCATTCTATGTTGCGCAACTTATAAACAAAGGTATGGCATCTAAGTCCAAGGAAGTCATTGTTCCACTGTATTCTGCATTCATCAGACCTGTAATTGAGTACAGTATCACCTTAGGTAAGTACCTAACCAAGCATATCCAACAACTGGAATGGCCACAGAGGTTCCCCGCTAAAGGAATACAGGGCATAAATAATATGTCCTATGCAGACCGCCTCAAGGCCCTATCCCTGTATTCTGTCTTGTACAGGCTTTTCAGGGGAGATCTTTTCCTGGCATGCAGGGCATTGTCAGACCCCACTGTGATGGACCTCCTGCATAACAACAAAACAAATGGTACCAGAATTATCCGTTGTAAAGACTTAAACCTTGCCTGTGATATAAATAGGACCTGCTGGAGAGATGGGTATGTATCCCAGAGACTACCCCATCTATGGAACAGGCTCCCCATCCATGTGAAGCAGAGTTCCTCCCTAACCCAATTCAAGTGTAACTTGGACAACTGGATGGGAAACTGGAAATTCACCCCTGGTTTGGCATCTATGTCTCTAATGCAAACAGGTAACCTGTAAATGGTTCATCTCCCAGACCCATGCTTACATTTATCAAGGGTATCCGAACTTGTCAGAGATTTGGGATGCATGGCTAGGCTTAAAAAGGCCTTTGTGGCCGTTAGCCCAGTAAACACCTATGAGCTACTGCATTTTAAAGAAATGGTTGCGGTGTCTGGCAAGGTACTTGATGGAGCTGCAATAGATGTGTCAGATGAAACAAAAGTGTTGTGTACTTTACGTCAAACTATTTCACAGTACAATTTTAGACCTGTTTTTTTTTTTCAAACTGAATAGTGCTAACTGTTTTCTTATAAGAAGTGTTGCTGTTTGCTTTGGCTAGGGCTGGTTTGTTCCTAGTCGCTCTAAACTGGTCAATTTGTAATGGTATTCATATCACTGCTATAGTTGTGGTACTTGTTAATAGTACCAAAATTATGAATTCAGCAGGCAATTCCCTTTTCTCTAACTCAATAGGCAAAATATGGAACAATCTTCCATCCACTTTGTCCTCTTTGCCTACTCTCCAACTATTTAAGAAACAACTTTCCATACACCTTAATAAATTCTGGCTTTGCTCTTGTACCAACCCAGACTAGCCTGTAGACACCCTCATATTTGTTATAAACTCTTTCAACCACTTCCTTTTCATCTTTTACTCCAAATGAGTTATTATCCCTTTGTTGTAAATATTACTTAACTCAAAAAAAAAAAAAAAAAAAACAAATTGTGTTCAGATTTGATACCTTATTATATTGTTTTGCTACTTCTAACCTATGACCTCATTAATTAGTTAAGATATTTAATATTTGTAATTACATTTCTTCCATTTTTATAATACAATTGTATTTCCAATAACTGTTTCAATCCTCTGGAGCTTTTCTCCCCGGGCCTCCACTGAAAATGAACATTAATCCAGCTGGACTAGCCCGGTCAACAAATGTAAAATAAAATAAAATAAAATAAAATAAATGTGAGAATAAAGTTTGTGCTGGCTCTGTTTGCCTGAGTGCAGATAATGGATGTTACTGATTTGAATGGATTTCTGTGGACAGGTTGTAAAGTTGTGGTGCTAATGTTCTTTGGCCTTACATACTGGCATAATACCAGATGAAAACACATGGCAGTTATGCTGATCACGTGTGTGATATAGGAAAATATTGCCAGCCCAGCTATCTGGAATTTTGTAAATAAATTTATGTCATTTGTGAATATTGATATGATTTACACAGAACTGTATTGTACTGAGCTTAGATGTATCCACAGTGTACCCTGCTGGAACATAAAAGATTAACCTGCAAAACTTAAGAATAGTTGAGCTAAGTTACTTTATAGCTGGACCTAAACAAAAGATGTTATCTCTCAGTTTCAGTTCAGTAGCAGACACAATATCTAGAGCTAGAAGTTTTTTGTATGGTCTTGTTGAGAAATAATTACTAGGTTTCAAATGGAAAAGCTTTTATTGTTTCGCAACTTCCAAGATCTACAAAGATCTGAGAGATTTGTATTTCACACACAGAGATGTTAAATTCTGTTAAGTTTCTGTTTAGCCTGGGAACTGTCAAGTGACAAAGAGTGATGTCATCCAAGCTGGCCCAGTAGTAATGTTTGATATTAATTTGGGAGCTCTCTCAGAGAGAGACTTTGCATTTTGTATTTTGTCTTGGACCTAGCAAGAACATCCACTTATCACCATCTGCACTTGCATTGTTGTAAGTAAGATTTACGGCATAGTATCTCTTTTAGATATAGATAGGAATATAGTAAAGATTAGTTTGAACATTTTCTGTATTTATTTGAGACTGTCCTGCAATGTTGTTCTAAAATATTTCATGTGATTTTGAACTCTGACGTCACTGTATTGATTTATTGAGTATTTTCTTGTTATTTTATTGTTTATTATTAAGTATATTTAAACGTATCTTTGTGGCTGATATTTGTGAGACATATTTAAGGTCTTACAGTACTTGCATATGTATTTGGTGACACTGTACAAGCCACTCCTAAATATCCTTGCAAGTCTTGGTCAGACTACCATTGGGACTAATAGTAACATTACACAGTAGGATGGTAAGGGTCTTATAGTAGCTGATACGTAGGGGTTGGTGGCAGTGAAAACTACCTTATAGTCTGGGCAGAAGGGGGCATAGCTAGTAAATCTGTGCCAGCCTTCATCAGATGTGTGTGTGCGTGTGTGTGTGCGTGTGTGTGTGCGTGTGTGTGTGCGTGTGTGTGTGTGTGTGTGTGTGTGTGTGTGTGTGTGTGTGTGAGTCAGCTACTTGGGCAGGGACACAAAGCACTGATTGGACAGAGAGGGTGCTGGAGGTCTTGGCTTGGCCCCTCAGCTGAGATCTTTAACCCTATAGTTGTGCCAGTGGGGAGTCTTATTGGGGATCTGGAGAAAGAGGGAGAAACCAGCCCCAGACTCACTGTGATCTCTACGTGCTCTTAAGGGAAATTGCACTTTACTGTGTGTGTACTTGTAATCCTCCCAGTGTGTACGTCCCCTAGCTGTTGCCAGTGGTGAGGATTGAGGCTCCTTAATTACTGGGCCAGAGCAGGGGTGTCACAAGGTGATTCATATTGGCACTTGTGAACGGGCCTGGGATTAACTGACAAGATGTAGCAGAGAGGTTTTGTAATTACTGTCAGCAGTTATGCCAGTGCACCTTTGTATAACATGCCACCATGATGCGGTACAGTGGATTATCACACTACTGCAATATAAGCAAATTCTGCAAACATTGTGCAGACCTTTGTTGCAAAGAAGCGCTGTAATTAGTACAGAGTATGAAAGCTCTGAGCTATCACGCTTATTTCCTGCAGTCAGCGATGCAGGGTTTGATTCCTTCCACTTCCATTTGCCAACTGTGTGACTCTTGAGTTATTTACCCAGACAGTTCTTCCATGTGTCTAATCCTCTTATATCACCTATACCTTTTTAAGACAACTGGCTTCTCAAAAATGTGGTTGAAGGAACTAAACATTTATCAACAAGTAAAAAGACACTCTAACGTAATAGTTTCATATCCTTCACCTCTGGAACAAACCTCCATGACATGTCAGAGTACCCTGTATACTACTTTCAAGGTAAACCTAGTTATTTGGAGGAGTAACCTCAAATTCTTCCCATCTGTTTTGTCTTTCCCTTCTTGAAGGTAGAGGGAATTTTTGAATATGAGTTATTGGCTAGGATTGTAATGGTCTGCAGACTGCTGTCCGAGTACTTGGGTATGCACCTACAAATGAAAAGCAGTGCTATATGGGTTTTGTGTTTAATACCTGTAAAATGTTAGCTACACCACTGCCTGCATCAGCATCTTACTGGCCAGATAAGACTTAACTTTGCTGTTTGCAGCTAAGTGAGAAGTGCAGATGAAGACATCACATTTGGTTGTTCTTCTGTTGGTTGTTTTGCAGTTTTATTTATTTATATTTTATCTTTTTCTTGACTGGGCTAGTCCCACTTGGATAGTATCCTCTTTTCAGGGAAGACCCAAGGTGGTACTTAATACTACTAGGGAAAATTTAGCCAGGGCATTGACTAACTCCCCCTTCTGTTTTGATAGGTGCTGTGGGATCTTTTACATCCACTTGAGCTACTACTAACTGAAGCAGATGGGACCTTGGTTTAATGCAATTTGGCTATCTAAAACATTACTCTGCTCATGGGTATGTTTAGCTGTTAGTTAGGTTTCAGCTGTTTAGTTTCCAAATCAGTCATCCTGACCCAATCGATAATTTTTTTTATTATTGCACGTGGATTTTTAAGCTACCTTGGCATTGCCAATGTGTGCACCCTGTAAGTGAGCAGTCAGTTAAGTCTAACATAGCCAGCTCTGGCCTGATTTTTGAGAAATCCTTTTCACTAATACTTAAAGCCGTATACATGCAGATATTTAAAGTACAGGCATTAGTGCACTTCTGGCTTGCCGATATATCACAACAGTTGTTCCCATAACAAATGTCCAGGCTGTTCTTAAAATATCTAAACTAGTACTTGCTTTAATGTAATTTGGTAGTCTGTTCCATGCATCAGATGCTGTCCTAGTACCAATCAGTGCACTTCTCATTCCTGTAGAATCTTCTACATAGGTTATCTGATGATTCTCTACCACTGTTTGATAACCCCAAAATTTCCTAGAAGTTGTTGTCTCTAAATACCCTATATACCTGAATAGTGTTTCCTCTTAAATATCTATGTGAGATACTGTACAAGTTCAGATATGAATCTTTCTTAATAAATTTTCACATCCATGGATGTCCTTGGTACTTTCCTGCTGTACACTTTCTAGTTTACTCATGCCTGTTTTCTTATAAGGTTTCCATATTGTTATTCCATACTCAAGTTTGGGACTGATGTAACTAATAGATAGTGACTTTGTCATTTATAATTTCCTAAACTGTATAAATATTTTTAAGTAACCTACAGCTCTATAACTATCAATGTTAAGTTGTCAATCTCGCCTTCATTCTTGCTTGATGGGTTTGGTCACTTTTACCAGCTCGAGGCAGGCCAATATCCCATGATGCAGCTGATGAGGTCCTCCTTTTACCAGCTCCTGGTAAGTGATTTATACTCTACTACTTTTGCCCCTTTTTCAGTTTAAAGTTAATTTTAAACTTAAATTTTATAGTTTTAGACTAGTTTTAGTCCTTTTCTGACTAAAATTCCTTCTCCAAAAAGTTTTTAGTCAGGCCTTCTCCCATCCCACCCCCCCACCCCCCTTGTTAGGGTGTGTGTGTGTTTGAGAGAGAATAGTTTTTCCTTTCTTGGGATTGTAATTTTTTCTTGGACAGGTGTTGTGTGGGTGTGTTTTTACACCATGTCTAAGGAAAGGGTCTGTCAGAAGATGTCTCTGACAGACGGTCACTGCTACTACTGGGACCTCTCTTACTGCCTGGGATTCTTCCACCTGCAGGAATCCTGTGCGATTTGTCATTCTTTTAGCCAGAGAGTCCTGCAGGAAAGGAGAAATAAGCTTATTTTGAGGGGGAGGGCTCTCGGCTCGGTGTCGGCTCCATCTAAGACTTCTAAGTCTTCCAAGGCCCAGGCTTCTGTGTCCTGCGGCCTCGGCTCCGACTCTTTCAGAGTCTCTGGCTGGAGCCGATTCTGGTCCAGTCCTTCCCACCCGGCTATCGTGCCGGTGCTTGTTTGATTCCCGGTGTCGGCCCGATCGGTTCCGATCACCACTTTCTGTCGGTGCCGAGGAAGAGGTCTAGATCCCCTTCCTTGGAACCGATACTCTCGGCTTCTCCTCTCCTCTCGGCGGAGCCATGAAGCCGATCATCCAGGTCATCCAGGCTTTCTGACCATGATTTAGAGAGAGTGGTCAGTAGATTATTAAAATCACAGGCACTGGCCCAAATGCTACATAGTCCGTCTCAACAGATGACTATTAGTCCACACCCCATTGCAGTTCCTCCTTGACTCTACCCCAGAGTTTGGAGTTGGAGTCTGGAATGGTTTCTGCTACGGCTGAGGGACAGATACCCCCTTCTGCTCCTTCAGCCTCTACTCTTATCTCCTCTTGAGACCTTCCTTAGAGGGATTAGGTGGTCGGGCTTCCTGGTCTCCTCCGAGGGGTGAGTGGCATCGGACCCTTGTCCGACCCACTCTTCCCCTTGGAGCCTCGGCTTGGTGAGCTCGGCTCCGACTTCTGCCTCGGAGCCTTCCTCGGTGGGTCCTGGAGTTCCTGGTTCTTGAACGGGTTCTCTCGGACCTTCCTGGGAGGGTGATGAAGAGTGTGCTAGCCACTGGACTCAGCCAGCAGTCTGTTCCCTTAGCTCCTCCCTCTATGGTGCCTGTCGACATCTCTGCCACTTCTCTTGCTCCCGGACCCAGAGATCCTCCGCCTCAGGTTTCCCCACTGGGAAGAACCCTCTTCCGAGGATTCTCCTGATCTGTCAGGAGATCCTCAAAGAGGACCTGTAAGAGGAAACACGACTCCCGAGTCTATCACTTCAGATACTGACTTAGATGAGTCAGAGGGATCTCCAAGATCCCCCTCTGAGGATGTCTCCTTCTCAGACATCCTAGAACTCCTTAGACAGAGGGGAAACTGGCCCACCAATAATCCCTCTGAGGATGAGTCAGTATACCTGGAGGCGTTTGGATCTCGGCCCTCCACCTCCTGGGTGTCTCCGCCTTTCGACCCCCTTATGCAGGTTATTGCTCGCTCCTGACTCTGTAGAGCCAGTCCCTAGGAGGCCTTCTAAATTTATTACTGCCTCACAAAAGGTGTCCCTGCTGATGCCATGGTGGTGGCGGCTGCCACTAAAAAGGAACTTGCAGATCCTTCCGTACCTGTCCATCCTCCTAATAAGGACTCTAGGACCATGGATAGATATGGTAGCGGATGTTCTCTTCAGCGACCTTTGCTATGTTAGCAAGCTGAACTACCTATGTCACTTCACCAGACTCCAGAGGGACATCCTTAAGGAGCTAGGTGAAGTAGTACAGGATCCTACAGCTGCAGGGGCTCAAGAAAAAATTGCTTCGCAGCTAGGAACCCTTAATTCTATTGCTAACTCCTCCATGCTGATATCATATGCTGCTGATGGCAGGTACAGGTGTGGCTCTTAGACGCCAAGCCTGGATGCGGCTCTGTAATTTTGCAGATCCCTTTAAGGCGTCCTTCACAAACTCTCCCTTTGATGGGTCAGCTTTGTTTGGCCCTCAAGTGAAGGAAACGTTGACCAGGTGTGAGCAGGACGGTAAGACTCTTTCTGCCAGGGGTCCGTTTTCCACCCTTCTAGACCTTACCCCAAAGGACAGAAGGGTGGCAAAATGTGGTTCCATAAATCCCAAGGAGTCACGCTGGATTCACGTGGTCAGTTTACCCCTAGAGGCAGAGGGGTAACAATAACAGACGCCGCCTAGAGGCAGAGGGGGTCCACAAAACCAGGGAAGCAGAGTGCCTCTCTCTGACAAGCCCTTTCAGCATCCCTGAGATGTTGCCCGCCTGTCCATCCTTGGAGGCAGTCGGGGAAGACTATCGCTGTACCCAGAAGCCTGGCGTTCCCTCACTCAAGACACATGGGTACAGTCGATCATATGTGAGGGTTAGAAAAGTCCCATCGAGGAACGTGGTATCAATGACTGAAATTCCCTTCCAGATGTACCACCGGTCTAAGGGAAATTGCAGAGTTAGAAGTCTTAAAACTACTGCAAAAGAGCCATTCAGCCAGTTACAACAGATCATTCAGAGCCGGAATCTACTCAAGGTTCTTTTGGTCCACAAAAGACGGAGACTGGAGACCAATATTGGATCTCAGCAGACTCAACAAGTCTGTGAGGAAGACAAGATTCGAATGGTCACTCTTCAGTCAATTCTGCCCTTCTTACACAAGGACAACTGCATGTGCTCACTAGCTCTTCAGGATGCGTACTATCACATAAAAATTCACAGGCGCTCCAGGAGCTTTCTCCGCTGCTGGGGTCCAGTCATTTCCAGTTCAGAGCCCTGCCCTTTGGTCTCACTACAGCCCCCAGAGTGTTCACCAAATGTATGGCAGTGGTCACGGCTCACCTGAGGGGTCAAGGATCCTAGGTGTTTCCATCACCGATCTCGGCGACTGGCTCCTTTCAGCCACCACCAGGCATCAGCTTGTTCAAGCCAGGGATTACACAATAAATCTTTGTTCTCAATTGGGCATCTCGATCAACTCCGAAAAATCATCCTTATTGCCCTGCCAGTCTATTACTTTCATGGCAAACTTAAACACTGTTCGGATGTCAGCTACCCTTACAGATCTAAGAATCTCAGACATTCAATGTCACGTCAGGATCATTCTAGCCAACAAGAAGGTACAGGCCAGAATGGTTCTAAAGGTGTTAGGCCTCATGGCTGCGCCATTACCCTTCTTCCCTGGCTCGCTTCTATATGCCTTCTTCAATGGATGTTGTTCACTCAGTGGTCTTACCAACAACTTCCAATGCGTCACCAAATACTGGTGACACAGATTTGCAAGAATCATCTTGCTTGGTGGATCACTTCTCCCCAGATTCACCAAGGCAGCCACTTTGTACCCCCATCCCGGTAGCCACGGTCACTACGGATGCCTCCTGATCGGGTGGGGGTCATTATCAGGCAGGATGGTTCATGGGACGTGGCAACCTTCGAATACCACCTGCACATAAATGTCCTAGAGATGAGAGCAGTGCTTTTAACGTTGCAAGCCCTCAACGACTTTCTTCCCTTAGGGACAATTGCAGTCCACACAGACAACATGTCTGTAGTCTGGTATATCAACAAACAGGGCGGAACCAAGTCCTACCCCTTGTGTCGAGAAGAGCTCAGACTTTGGCAATGGGCGATCTCCTCTCATCGGTTTCTGGTAGCAACTCATATCCCTGGGAAAACCAACGTTTTAGCGGACAGATTGAGCAGAGCTATTCTCATGCCTCACGAGTGGTCTCTCAAACAATCTATAGTGGAAGAGATTTTTCTGGAATGGGGTCGCCCATGTTGCGATCTTTTTGCTACTCCCCAAAACAGCAAATGCCCAGACTTCTTCTCTCTCTTCCCACTGCCAGGCCATCCCCCCAGAGACGCTCTGACCCAGGATTGGCCCCAGGGACTTCTTTATGCCTTTCCTCCATTTCCTCTGATCCCTCAAGTTATCCAGAAAGCAACCGTTTTGAGAGCCAAATTGATTCTCATTGCTCCTTATTGGCCTCGACAAATTTGGTTTCCATTCCTCCATCGTCACCTTTTGGTGCAGCCGTGGCATCTGGACCCAGTGCCAGATCTTCTGATTCACCAATCCGGTCAGCTGCACCTGTCTATCCCTTCTCTCAACCTCACAGCATGGTTGCTCCACTTCCTTCCTTAGCCAGGCTTCCTATGATCTCTAACCCTGTTAGAGACATCATAGTAGCTTCCTTAAAATCCTCTACCAGGAGGATTTATACTAGCAAATGGAAACGTTTTTCCTATTGGGCTAAAGCCAAGAATATTGATCCCTTCACTGCTCCAGTTCAAGCAGTTTTGGATTTCTTAGCGGAGATTTTTCACGCAGGCTCCTCTTCTTCCACAGTCAAAGTTCAGTTGGCTGCTATCTCGAACTTTCATGTTGGGTTCGCAGATCACAACATTATGTCCCACAGGCTTTGTAGAGCCTTCTTGAAAGGAATTTTCCTCCTGAAGCCTCCAGTCAGGAGTCCTCCTCCTCAATGGGACCTAAATTTAGTGCTGACATCCTTGATTCTTCCCCTTCGAGCCAGCTGTTTCTTGTTCCCTGAAATTTCTTTCATGGAAAACTTTATTTCTGGTTGCTATTACATCGGCTAGGAGGGTGTCTGAACTTCATGCTCTATCTGTTTATTTGGTCTTCCACAAAGACAGAGTATCATTGAGAACTAACCCGACCTTTTTGCCTAAGGTCGCCTCAAAGACTAATTTGAATCAAGCCATTGATCTCCCTGTATTTTTTCCAAACTATTCAGACAGATTGGAACAAAAATTACATTATCTTGATGTCCACCGCCAACTCAGATATTATTTGGACAGAACAAAACAATTCAGGAAATCCGATCAACTCTTTGTTTCCTATGCTGATAACAAGAAAGGCCTTCCTGTCTCAAAAGTGACCTTATCTAGATGGCTTTCTTCTGTCATCTCTGAAATTTATCGGCTCAGGGGAAAACAGCTGTGCTCAAAACCTAAAGCACATTCAACCAGAAGCTTAGCTACTTCTACAGCCTTTCAAACTAGACTTCCTTTAGACACTATTTGTGCAGCGGCCACTTGGGCCACTCCTCATACATTTGTTTCCCATTACAAATTGGATTTGGCCTCCAGGGACAGAGCCAGTTTTGGCTCTACCGTTCTCAAGAGTCTGTTCCATTGAGCCACCCAGGATAGAGGTGCTAGGACGGTCCCATCAAGCAAGAATGAAGGCGAGATTGACAACTTAACATTGAGAAGTTATGTACCTACCATAACGTTCCATGTTAGTTGTCTTCTCGCCTTCTTTCTTCGACCCTCCCTCCTTCCCCCAGGCCTGGACAGACCTTTCTCTACAAAGAATTATATTTCTGAAAACCATACAGAGCTGGTCCTTCTACCATCCTGCAGGTTTCTCTTCTTCTTTCTTCCTTTGGGAAGTTTTTATGCTAGGTGCTATTGCCCTTTTGTCATCAAACGAGATCTGGGTACTTACCGCCTTGCATCATGGGATATGGGGCTGCCTCGAGCTGGTAAAAGTGACTCTTGAGCTTAGCAAGTGCCGAGTCGGAGCGAGGGATCGGCTCCGAACCCATCAAGCAAGAAAGAAGGCGAGAGAAGACAACTAACATGGAACGTTATGGTAGGTACATAACTTCTCATTAACCAACTGGGTGATATGATTTTTTTAAAAAAGTCAACTCTGGATCTACCCGTATACCCAGGTCCTTAAATGAATCTACAGTTTCAATCACTGTATGATGTATTAAATATTCAACTTTCAGTTTGTCTCCCAAATCATATATGGTTATTTTTTGATGTATTTATCAGCATGTTATTCTCCTGTGCCCAACTGGTTAATTTAGTCAAGTTCCTGCAGATATACGCCAGTAATCAGTTTACCCAGTTTCAAGTCATCCGCATACAAACTGTAAAACACCCCAGATGAAAGAGGTAGATCAGAAAGATACAATCTAAGCAAGTGTGGACCTAGAACAGAGCCCTGTGGAACATCTTGACTGTAACCTCAAATTTCACCTTTCCAGTTGCTGTAGGATACTTGCCATGTCCTATTTGTAAACCATGCAGCTATTCATCTTAACATTCATTTATTGATCAGTGTTTTGTATATGACCATGTCAAATGCTGAAGTGAAATCTACACAAACTGCATCACAGCACACTGTTATTCTGTTATAGAACATCATGCTTACAGGTGGTAATAGTTATATTTTCAACATACACATGCTGATACATGGTTCCAAGTCCCAGGCTTTCCATTTCTGACAATAACTTATGCAATATTACCATCTGCATTATTTTTTTCACAGATTGAAAATAAACATAAGAGTGTGTATGACTCTAGGTTTGTCCTTCTCCCCTTTCCCTTAAAGACAGGTTTAACATGTGCATGTCTCCAGTGTTGAGGAATCTTCCCTTATTTATATGACCTAGTAAATAATAGACGTAAATGGTACTGTAAGATGCCCTTCCATGTCACTGTTGCAGTATTCTTTACAGTAGGGATCCCCTGCCAAGGGCACCCTGACGTCTGGCCAGTATACCAAAGCCTGTTGGTTGTAAAGGGTATGCGTACATTACACACATGCTCCCCATGCTCGGTGTAGTACATAAAGGTGATGTACCATCCTCAGAACTTCTTTGTCACCAGTCCGAACACTGTCTTTGATCATCAGTCTGAACTCTCATTCATTTGTTAGTTCCTACCACTTTCAGATAAGTGCTTCATTGGGGTTTTTGGTTTTATTATCATACGTTTGCCTTGTTTCAGTTTGTTGAGTTTCATGTCATCCAGAAAGGGGAAATGCCAATGCGAGAGACAGATTCCCCATAAAGATCATCACGAGCAGTGTTTGTTCTGTTCTTGCCAGATTTATCAGTCCTTGGTACCTAAGACTTTGTGCTGTTGTCTTTCTTCCCTAGTGATTTACCAAGAGAACCAACGACTTAAATTGTTGGCTAAACATGCCATGGAAGGATCTTCCTGGCCCAAGGGCCACTCTGCAAAGAAAAAGGCCAAGATAGTCTGGTCTGTTTCTTCAGCTGTACTACCTCCACTGGATGTCTCTCTTGAGGATGGTTAAAGCCCAGGGGATCGTCTGGTGTCTTTCTTGCATTTCTCTGCCGTGACCAATTTGAAGGCTAGCATGGGCCCTTTGCCAAGCAGGTCCGTGGAGGTTTTGCAGACGTCCACCTCAGATGTACAAGGGGAACCACTGCTGGTTATTACTGAAGGGCCTAGGGGTGTTCCTCAAATTTTAGTAAGGGAAGAGGTCCCACCTACCATTACTGAGTGCAGTCAGTGGTCAGAGCCTCCAAAAATTTTCAAGGCTGACATCCCACTCAAAAAGAAGCAAAAAACTAACCATATTTTGCTTGCTCAAAAAAATCCTCAGAGTGAATGGCAAATCTTCTCTCAAGGCCTGTTTAGTGCTGTTATGGCTCTCAAGCCTCCACATAGTGTTTCTGTTCCTGCTCCCTCCTGTTCCTCTAACCATCTTAAGAGATCCAGGGAGCAGGATTCTTCTGAGGAGGCTTCTGCTGATTCTGACAGAGTCCCTGACTTATTCCTGCCAGATGCCTTTTCCACTTGACTATGATTCTGAGGAAAAAGAGTCTGTCAGTCCTGACTCTCCTTTTGAGGAGATTTTATTTGGTAATACTATTTCCAGAATGATGACATTTTTCAAATGGGACTGTGCTCAAGTGTCTGATATTCAGAAGAGGTACTATTTGCTTCTACAAATGGAGTCTTCTAGACTCTCTGCTGTTCCTCCTGTTCTTGCAGCCTTGCTAGATGCTTTTTCCACTCTTTCTCAGGCTCCTGACTCCCAACCCCCTGCTTTCAAAAAACCTGATGGGTTTTATAAAGTGCCTGAGGACTGCAAGTTTCTTTATAAGTGTCTCTCTGCTGACCCCTCTTTGGTGTCTGTGGCTTCTGACCGGCCTTCTAAATTGTTGCATCTGATAAGGATAACAGAACCATGGAGAGACTGGGTAAGAAGTGTATACTTCTGCTACCCTAGCATTTAGAGCTGTTACCTATCAGACACACATGACTGGGTAAGTTTTGGCTCTTCCCTGTCAAGCCTGTCAGGCCATTTCTGATATTCCTGATTCTTAGGGGAAGGCCTGTGCTCTTGCTTTGCTTGAGACATCCTCCCAAGTAGCTCGCCAATCCATTAAAAGCAGCTATGATGCAGCTGATGCTTCCTCTAGGGCTCCTGCTATTGGATCTGTTTTGAGGAGGTTTTCCTGGCTCAAACTGCAGCTTTTGCCTGATGATATCAAGGGTAAACTGAGAGATGCTCCTCCGGATAGTAAGCATTTATTTGGTGCTGCTGTTGCAGAGTTGTTTACTTCTTTCACCTGTTCCCAAATGTCAAGGGAATTGCCCCAATAAGCTTGCCTTTGTTAGTAGCCAGTCTTGCCTTCCCCTCAAAAGTAAAAAGAGTGGTAGAAAGGCTCCTTCTGCTAAGGCTACCCAAACTCCTCCTCCTACTCAGAAGCCTCCTTTTCCTGACGAAACAGGTGCTGTCTGACTGTCCTTGCCTGGTACTTCTCAGTCACATTCCTCTTTTTCTGCATCTTGCTCTGTCCCTTCCTATTTGGTTGAAGGTCATCCAAGACTCCTGGGTTCTTTCCTTAATTTGCCCAGGGTTATTACATGGTTTGAAAATCCCCCCCCCCCTTTTTGGGCATTCCTCAGTCTCCTCAGGAGCAACTGCTTTTTTTCCAGAGGTGCGTCAGGGCCTGTTGGCTCAAGGAACAATTCAAGAAGTTCCAACTCCCCAGAGGGCGAAGGTGTTTACTCCAGAATGTTCTTGGTCCCCAGCATGGAAGGCACCCGGAGACCCATTTTGAGTCTTTCTCAGCCAAACACCTTTTTGAAGGTCTTTTCCTTTCAGATACTATCCCTTCAAACCTTGTAGCTCCTCAGGTTTTTCTAGTTTCCCTGGATCTCAAGGATGCTTATCTTCACATTCCCATTCATCCCCTTTCAAGAAGTTTTTACATTTCTCTTTTGCTTCCTGGCATTTTCAGTTCTCTGCTTTGCACTTTGGCCTTTCTACTCTCCCAATGGTCTTCACCAAATGCCTCACTCCTGTAATTGCTTTTTGCAGGTTGAGAGGGATGCAAGTCTTTCCATACCTGCATAACCTGCTCAGTCAGGCCTCCTCTCCAGAGATTTTACTTCAGCATCTACACTTTACTATTGTTCCCCTGCAAAGCCTGGGGTTTGCTGTAAATTTCCACAAATCATTCCTGACTCCTTCTCAGGCTTGTGTTTTTCTGGGGTGCAGGCTCCAGACTGCTCCAGTGCTGGCAGCCCTGCCTCCTCCCAAGGTTTTAACTTACTGTTTTTTTTTTCAATCACTTCTTCTATGGCTTCATTTATTGCCATGGGAGCTGTGAGAGTGTTGATGGAGAAGTACAAAGAATGTCAGAAGGAGTTACATTGTGTTTTATAGACTTAGCGAAAGCATATGACAGGGTGCCTAGAGAGGAGTTGTGGTATTGTATGAGGAAGTCAGGAGTGTCAGAGAAGTATGTAAGAGTGGTACAGGATATGTACGAGGGTAGTGTGACAGTGGTGAGATCTGCGGTGGGAGTGACGGATGCGTTTAAGGTGGAGGTGGGGTTACATCAAGGATCAGCTCTGAGCCCTTTCTTATTTGCAATGGTGATGGACAGGTTGACAGAGGAATTAGTCGACCTATTAGGGTTGTGATCTGTAGTGAGAGTAGGGAGGAGACCCTGGAGAGATGGAGATATGCTCTAGAGAGAAGAGGAATGAAGGTCAGCAGGACTAAGACAGAATATATGTGTGTGAATGAGAGGGAGGATAGAGGAATGATGAGGATGCAAGGAGTAGAGGTGGTGAAGGTGGATGAGTTTAAATACTTGGGGTCAATAGTTCAGAGTAACGGTGAGTGTGGAAGAGAGGTGAAGAAGAGAGTACAGGCAGGATGGAGTGGGTGGAGAAGAGTGTCAGGAGCGATTTGTGACAGATGAGTACTTGTAAGAGTGAAAGGGAAGGTCTACAAGAGGGTAGTTAGACCAGCTATGTTATATGGGTTGGAGACAATGGCACTGACAAAAAGGCAGGAGTTGGAGCTAGATGTGACAGAGTAAAGATTTGCACTGGGTGTGACAAGGTTGGACAGGATTAGGAATAAGTATATTAGAGGGTCGGCCCAGGTTGGAAGGTTTGGAGACAAAGCCAGAGGGGCAAGATTACATTGATTTGGACATGTGCTGAGGAGGGATGCTGAGTATGTTGGGAAAAAGATGCTAAGGATGAAGCTACCAGGTAACAGGAAAAGAGGAAGGCCTAAGATAAGGTTTATGGATGTGGTAAGAGAGGACATGCAGGTGGTTGGTGTGACAGAGCAAGATGCAGAGGACAGGAAGAAATGGAAACAGGTGATCCGCTGTGGTGACCCCTAACGGGAACAGCCGAAAGAAGATGATGGAGTTTCTGAAGGCTCTGGGTTACATGGCTTTCACCATTATTATCCTTCCTCTGAAAAAGCTCCAGTGGTTTCTGAAGTCAGTTTGACTTCAACATTCACATCCTTTAGATTTTCTGTCCCTCTTCTTCCATGTCTCAAGCTTGAACTTCAGTTTTGGATTCATTAGTTGTCCCTCAATCCAGGGCTTCCTTTTCAACCTCCAATTCCCTCTCAGTAACTCTTCATAGATGCCTCGGATGTGGGAGGGGGTCATCCTTCTGTCCTCTGAAAGTGCAGAGCCTTTGGTCTCTTTGACAAAAGAAAGACAACATCAGTATCAAAGAGATGAGAGCTCTTCTGGCTCTTCAGGTTTTACTTAATCTTTTCCTTCCAAGGCCTGTGAAAATTCTCACAGACAATACCACAGTGATGTGGTATGTCAACAAGCAAAGGTCTTATCTCCTATGAAGATTAGCTCTTAAGGTTTGGGATCTAGCTATCCAGTATTAGGTGACCTTTCAGGCAGATTACATTACCTCAGATCAGAATATAGTGGCAGATTCCCTGAGCAGGTCCATAACACAATCCCATGAGTGGATGCTTCACAGGGTTGTGTTTCTGGACATTGTCCACCAGTAGGGTACTCTTCAAGTAGATTTGTTTGCCTCCTCTCTGAAGAGACAACTTCCTCTTTTTGCACCAAAGTCCCATGTCCTCTCATCTGGAACATGGATGCACTCTCTTTTTCTTGGAAGGAGATGTTTCTTTATCCATTCCCTCCCTTCCTTTTATTCCAGAGGTCCTGTTCAAGATAAAACAGGATGCTTCCAAAATCTTGCTGGTGACTTCCTTTTGGCCCAGACAGCATTGTTTCCCTCTTCCTTTGCATTTAGCCAAGGGCAGTCATTACAAGTTACTTCACAGGATAGACCTAGTCACACAAGACAATGGGTTTGTCATCCGTCACCACCTGTCAGCTCTTCAGCTGACATTGTGATTAATAGGGCTTTGATCCCCATACAGTCACCTTTTTTCCTGAGGACATGCTTCAGGTTCTGCAGGAGGCCAGGAAACCCACTACTAGAACATTTTATTTGCTCAAATGGAGGGGATCATCTGTTTGGTCTCTTTCTCATAACTTGCATCCTCTTACTGTGGATGTTTCTTTGGTTCTTTATTTGTGTGATTTGCTCAATGCTGGTTTGTTAAGGCCCACCTGTCAGCTATTTCTGCTTGTCTGCCTTTGACTCACCTTTGGCCTCTAGATTTGAGGTCAAACAGTTTTGTAAAGGTGTCATTTACATTAGACCCACAAGAAGCCTGTCCCTCCTTCCTGGGATCTTAATTTTGTTGTACAAAAAATCACTAAGGCTCCTTTTACTTCAGCTTCCTTACGGCATTGTTCTTGGAAGACTGTTCGCCTTTTGACCATTACTTCTGCCAGACAGATGTCTCAGCAGCAGGCTCTTATAGATGTTCCGCCCTTTTTATTTTTTCATAAGGACAGGGTGTCCCTTCATACTAATCCTTCTTTTATGCCCTAGGTGATTAATGAGTTGCCTCTCCATCGGTCTATTCATTTGCTCACTGTTTTCCCTTCCCCACAGTCTGATAGTGAGGAGATTTTGCACACCTTAGATTTGCATGGACAACTCAGATAATATTTGGATAAGACTAAAGCTTTCTCTTAAATTTGGATAGCTTTTTGTTTCTTTTCATCCAAGGCCTTTATGTTTAGCTGTTTCCAAGCAAACAATTTCTTCTTAGATATCCAAGGCCATTTCTTTTTGCTATTATTTCATGGAAAGAGCCTTCCTTCTGCTGTTAAGGTTCATTCTACTGGGGCTGTAGCTTCTTCTGGTGCTTGTTTCAAGGGTTTGAATACTAATTCTATTCTTGAGGCACTACCTGGACTACTGTGCATACCTTTGCCAATCATGATAAGTTAGATATGGTTTCTAGGGCCAGAGCTGGTTTTGCCAGGGTCATTTCCCATGGCTTCCTAGAGGGCTCTGCTGGCTGTTCCTCCGCTTATCTTCTTCCTGAGCCATTGTACTCTCCCTGTTGTAAAGAATACTGCAACAGTGTTATGGAAGAACATAGTACCGTTGTATAAAATCGTACCATAACAGTAGATGTCCTTCTCTTCACTGTTGCAGTATTCAGTCCCTCCCTCCTCCCACTGGTCCTTTTCCCTTCTGGATGTGCCTGTTAGCTGATGATATCCTTAGGCTGTAGTTCCTACTGGGGCTTTTTAGTTCTTTGGATGGTACGTCCTGATGTCACCTTTATGCCCTACGCTGTATGCAGGGAGCATATGTGTGACGTATGGTGTACCCATTACAACCTAAAGGCTTTGGTATAGTGGCCGGACATTGGGCTGCCCTAGGCATACTGCAGCAGTGAAGAAGACGACATCTACTATTAAGATTTTATGTATTTGTACTTTCCTTATGGACTCAATTGTAGATGACATAAATGAGGAGGATGTCAATTCCCCCAGAAGACCTAGATTTGGTAAGTATCTTAAGTTGATGTAACTGCACAGGGACTGCCCTGCTGACCCCATTCTGTTCTCATCTGAGATATATTTTCATTGGTAGTAGGGCCAAGTAATCTACCTAAATGGAGATAGGAGTCACAGCTTGTTAACTTACACTGGTAAATTATAGCCCTTCTCTCAGATAATAAATGGTAATAGTACACATATAATAATAAAAGAACAGCCATATGATCTTAATAGTACACAGTGCACTACCCAGAAGGTTTGCCTTTTTTCCCATATTTCTTTTTAAAATCTGCTCATTGTATTGTTCTGGTATATAGACTGATCCCACAAAGTCATTTCATTAACACTGATTTCATACTCCTTTTCTTGTATATATGCATTTAGTGTGATATGAGTCAGAATTGCTTTGGTTTAAACTCTAGTAATAGCAACGGATCAACTAGGGTATTTCTAGGCATGTGATTGCTTGCAGAACCTTGAAGTGTGCTGTTTTGCTATTGGCCAGTGTAATTGTTTATTTATTTATTTGTTTATATTTCTCTGCTGTTGTAAATTGCTTGTGCTGCAAGGTGTTGCTCATCTCTTAGCCATTTAACCATGCATTTTATAGACACAATAATTCAATCAATAAGTTCTATAATGTACTCCAGAAATTCTATGTGTAATTAATTGTCGGTAGTTGCATGAAGTGGCTTGTACCTGTTTGTGTGTAGACTTGTATTGTTCACCTTAGGCAGGTAGCACTCATGTCAAGCAATTCCTAATCTCTTAGGCATTACTTCCCCTCCAGCCCACGGTACTCTGAAAGTGGATCATGGATGTGTAGTTTCCAACTGTCACTATAGCCGCTTGGTTGAAATGGGCATCGTGAGACTATTCAGCAGTTGTCTCATGCTCACTGGCAAAAGTTTACTACTAAAATAATTTACCAGTGTGTGAGAGATGTAGTTATATGATGTTACTGGAGGTGAAGCATCACTGCGGACCTGGGGGATTCAATGATCCTGCCCCACACAGGAGCAGCTGTGACTATCACCAGCACCCCCCTCCTCCTGTTAAATCCCACCTAAACCCAACCTCCTCCATCTAGCAGGAAGACTATCATACTTTTGTCATCATAGGTTCATAGGTGTTTACTAGGCAAACGACCACAAGGCCCTTTTTAAGTCTAGCCATGTTTAAAAAGGCCCTTGTGGTCGATGTTACTGGAGGTGAAGCATCACTGCAGAACTGGGTCATTATTGGAAGACTTAACTCAAGATAAAATCAATATTGAAAATCATAAGGGAAGACTATGGTATCCAATTTTGAAAAAAATCCTTATCCAGGGATGTCTCCTCCCCCTAAAACTCAAGAAAATCATTTCCCCTCCCACTCTAATAGACTGATGCTATATGGCTTGATTGAAATAATGCACATGAAAGAAGAGGGCACATAATTTTTATTCCAGAGTTCTTGTCCCCAGGAAAGAATGTACCTGGAGACCTCTCATAGCTAAACAAATTTCTACTGGTTCCAAAATTCAGGATGTTAACCCTACAAAAGTTACTGCCTCTTATTTCCATGAGGCATGGATGGTGACTCAACTTGAAAGAAGCCTACCTACATGATCCTCTGGACCAGGAACACAGGAATTACAGAGAGAGGGGTTACATTTCCAATTTGTGCCTTACCATTTGACTTCTATGCAAATCACCATGAATTGCTTTCAGAAGGTGGTCCAGAATTACTTTACTGCAGCAGTCATATACTTAGTTCAACATAAAGCTTTTTTTCATAGAGTACAAAGTCATTTTTCATTCAAAATGCCCAATATTCATGCACTTTAAACATGCCATTTCAGCAAGATAATTCCTCGGGGCCTTGGGCCATATGGCTTCTGGCATTGTAATCCCTTTGACAAAGCTACATTTGAGTAAGTTACAGTGGTTCCTAAAAGCACATGGGGTACAGCCCTTGGAAACCATGATTTCCTCTGCTGCCATGTCTAAATTAGGATATCCTGTAGGGGGAGGAAAATGTTCACAATAACTCAGTGGTACACTTCCTCTTGCTGGAGGCTGCAAAAACCGTAGCAGACAGTTCAAACACTGCATGAAAGGCACAGCTTGGACATCTCAAAGTCTATGAGATTTGGAATGGGTAAGAAGCTAAGCAACACATCAACCTAAAGGAAATGATAAACTTCCAAGATTGTTGCACACTGAGTTAGAGCTTAATTGCAACTCTCCCAGTGTAAAAAACAGAAAAGGGAGCCAGTTAATTTGTCTTTTTGGGTAAATTTCATTTCTTGGCTAGCAAATGCACTTCCTGAATGCCAGCGAAAACACTCGCTAGGAAGAATCCTGTAGCTGTACAACAGAAGCAGTTCTAGCTCCAGCTTTGGTGCAAGACATGACTTCCATTAACCTACAGGAACAAGTAAGTCAGATGTGCTCAGAGCTGATTAAAATAAAGAAAACACTGAAGAAGTATATCAATGCAAATAGGAAAAGGTTGGAAAAAATTGAGGAAGCTTTAAACAGATATTCAGGTGAGCTGATAAAACTGCAAAAATCAGACTCCGAAATTAAGAAAAGGCTGGTTGAGTGAGTGACTGCTCAAGAAGAGATGTTTCAAAAAATGGTAGAATTAGTGGGTAGAGCATGTAAAGAAAATCTGAGATTTTCTGCTGTACCAGAGAAACTGGAAGGAACAAATTGTATTAATTTTATGAAAGCACAAATAAGTAACTGGACTGGTACTCCACAGCAGGAATTTTAATTGAAATGGCACATTATGTGTATGTTCCAAACCAGGCCATCAGAAAGCAGCCAAGACCTCTAACAGTAGAGAACCAGCAAAAAGAGTTGAGTTGATTCTGACAAATCTGTGCAGAAGGGCAAAGTGTTAAAAGTTGAAGATAGAGCTTTTTTTGAGAGTTTTCCTTAAAACAGTCTCTTATAAGATGTGACATAAGTTCAAATGGATATGACAAGAAACAGCTGTTTAAAATATCAAGCCTCCAAACATTAGTGTATGCATGTAACACTAAAGCTGAAACTAACAATTAAAAAAAAATGTTATACATACCAGGTGGAAATAATAACTTCTTATCATAATGGCAACACTTTTGGTATTATATTTGAATGTGAATGGTCTCACAGGTGTATACAAAAAAAGGAGTAGTGAAATATATTAAGAAATGCAGAGTGCAAATAGCTATGCTACAGGTGACACATTTGGAAAGAAATGAGTGTGTGAATTTGGTAAATAAAGGATTTTAGGACAGTTATTCAGTGGAATATCTGGGACAAAGGAAAGGGAGATTACTTATAGTAATTGCTAGAGGAGCTACAATAGTGATAGAAGGGAACAAAGATAATGGTAGATTTGTAATAGTAAAGGGTTACTAGCAAGGGAGGAGGAGGATTACACTGGCATGTATTTGTGTTCCACCTAAAACTACTACAGGTGAGCCTAAGAAAATTCTGGGAGAAATAATTAGCTTTCACCAGGAAATATTACTTATAGATGGGGACTGGAATTTAATTTGCAATAGTGAGGATGTAGCTGGGGGGTCTAGAAGGGAAAACATAATAAAAGAGGGTAGAGTTTTTGGGAAAATAAATATTTGTCATGGGAGATGTGCATTTAGTATTAAGATTTCTGAGAAAATTTACATATTATTCCCCCAGGATACAGAAACTGGGTAGCCTAGTTTCAAAAATTATATTTCCCAGGAACATGTGCATTTAATTGAAAGTTTTGATACACATCCAATAATTGTTTCAGATCAGCACCATTAATAGCTAAAATAAAAATGCAGGGTAGTGAAATAAATATGAGACACTGGTGCTTTCCTCCCCACCTGTCTGTTAGACAGAGAGGCATTTAAGAAATAGGTAGATGAAATTGTTTGGAAGTTATTAGAGAAGATAGAAATTTCTCCAGAGAATATAGCTAGGTTGTGGGCTTAAAATGAAAGTGGAGTTTAAAAATAGGTTAGGGTAGAAATAAAAGAAAAAGAGATATGATTAAGAAGTAACAAGAATTATTTAGCTGGACTGACAAACATTAACATATTGCAGAATAAGGGGAATCTGACAGAACAACAAGAGGCACAACTGCAGAGTGCTTAAGAGAAAATAATGGACTGCCTGGATAATATGTATGAGTTTAAACGAAAGATATCTGTTAAGCAACTGTTTTTGATAATAATCCCAGAGCACAAACACTCAGGCAACAGAAAGTAGAAAGGGTTGTTGCCAAACTTAGGGAGCCTATAACAAGGATAATAACCAGACATCCTGTAGAGGTATTAGAAATAGTTCAGAAATTTTATGAAAATCAAGAAAAAGTACAAATGGAAATGTTTGTGGAAGAATTAAATATGCCAAGGTTAGAGGTAAGTGAGGCACAATGAACAGTTATTACAGGAGGAGATGAAATAAAAATGGCGATGTATAACCAATCTACAGGAAAGTCCCCAGGAATAGATGGTATTCCTATGGAAGTTTGGAAGCTAGGAGGGAAGTGATAAAGGTTTGTGTAACAGTACTTTAAAAGGAGGATAAGTGCCAACATTGTGGAAAAAACTTGTGGTGACTGTAATACCTAAAGATGGTAAAGACCCATCCGATCCAGCTTCATATAGACCCATTTCAATTCTAAACCACATTTATAAAGTGTTTGTCTATAATTACGTAAAGATTGGCAAAGGTGATGCCAAAATTGATAGCTATGGATCAGTGTGGCTTTGTGGAGGGGAGGCAAACATCTGACAACATTAACAGAATAATGATGGTCCAGAGGGAAGCAGAATGTATGAAAATACCAATGTTGGTGAGTCTTGATGCAGAGAGAAAGCATTCAGCAGAGTAAGTTGGTATTTTATAAGGCAATGGAAGTATTTGCATTATTTGACAAAATTATAAGGCTAATTAGGAGGATATATGAGGGATTGGAGGCGAAAATTAAAGTTGGGGTTCTCTGTCTGATAAATTCTATCTGAACAGTGGAACCAGATATTGGTGCCCTGTTTCCCTTTAGTTGCATTATATGTAAAACTATTGGCAAAGAAAATAAAGGACTCAGAAATTCAAGGATATAATTGGTATGGTAATCAAGAAAAGTTGGCTTTATGTGCAAATAATATAATTTTGTATCTGATAAAACCAGAAAGGATATTTCAGAGTTGTGGAACATACTGAAACAGTTTCAAGCCTTTTTGGGATACAAAATTAATGAAGATAAACCAATGGCAATAGCTGTAAATAAGTACCACACACAAATTGGTTCAGCGATACCTGTATATGTCCTTGCATATCACTATTGCAGTATTCATAACCTTAAGGGGTTTCTCTTTTTTTTTAATTTCTCTAGGTCTTTTGGGTTTCTAATACCATGACAGGAAAGGACCCCATTCCTAAGTCAAAGAACTATTAAAGTTCATGAAATTAGTATTGATTCAATCTTTGATGTCAGCCAGAAGTGCTCTTCGCAGCACCCATAATGTGCCCAGTAATGATGACTTCCGCAATTTGTACAGAATTACATGTATTGGTACCATATCTAAATACAATCATAGATTCTTTTTTTTATAAGACCCCATTGCTCCTACTACTATTGGAACTGTCGAGTATTTTTTTTCCACACTGCTCCCGTTTCTGCCTGCAAATCATGATATTTTATGACTTTGTGTCTCTCTGCACACAAGACAATGTAGTCACTGGGTGTAGTGATTTCAGTGTTCAATGCTACTTTTGTCTTCTTTTCATGGACCACTATTTCTGGTTTTCTTGCATCTATCTTTTGAACTGTTGGTAATGGGTGATCCCATGTGATAGAAACTTCATCATTTTTCTATGATGCTTTGTGGCTGATGTTTCCAGTGTTTTTCAGCCACTTCAGTACCATAATGTCTGCACAATCTCCAGTGCAACAGTCTTGCCACATTATTATGCCTTTCATTATACAATCCTTCTGCCATTAGTATGTTACAACCAGCAACGAGGTGTGTGACTGTTTCCAGTTTGGTTTGGTTTTACAAAACCTACGTTTGTCTGTTTCTCCCACATGTTCCATGGACTTTGTAAACCAACTTCTATGTACCCTACTACCTTGGGCCAGCAATATTAACCTTTCATCTTTTGGTTTGAATACACCTGTCCTTAACCATTTCTGTGTTTGATCCTGATCAACATAAGGTTCTTCTAGAAGTTTTCTATACTTGCAACTATATTATGCATTTTCCACATTTCTTGCCTTTTCATCTGATCCTTCACCTTATATTCTTTTTTTTTTTTTGGCACATTCCGTTGCTGCCTGTTTTTTTATCTACTTCTAATATGATTTCCATTCTTGCTTGATGCCGATATGCTTCTGCTAAACTAAGAAGGGAAGTCATCTAACATTTATTTTCCTCATGTTTCAAAACTTTCACTACATTTGGGTCTTGTGAGGTCAACAGATGTGTGGAGTCCCACAATTGGAGATCTATACATGTAATCAGTTTCTGAAGGAGGTATGGGAATATATAATCTTGTTATGCATTGATGTTTATAAATCATTTGAGGATGAAGCATCCTTCTTGTTTTCCTATCTAATCTATCCAACACCTTTTGGGGGCCAGTCAGTCACTCCAAAACTGTAAGTTAGGACAGTAAAAGCAAATTGGTTTATAGCTTGAATTTTGTTCTTCGATGTCGACACTGGTTTCAGAATTAAAGTCTTCTAAAATATTCCTTACCAAGTTTTATTCGTATTTGTTCATGTTTTATTGAGCCTTCATCAATTCTGAAATATTTATACACTCTCTCTTGCTCAAGTTCTTTTATATCACATTCTTGTCCCAAACTGATGTTTTCTTGGCGCTGCAGTTTTCTGCTTTAAAGGCTGCTTTTGCAAATTTATCAAGTGTGTGCTCTTCAAACTATCTGGAGATGTACAGAGCCGAGTATATTTTTCTGGCACTTCAGAGTTGTGTACTGGTAATTGTTGTTTGACTAATTTTATATCATTGTTGGCTGACTTCAGAGTTGTGCACTGTTATTTTTGCTTCACTGTATAGTTTTTCAGATCTCTGCTGAAGGTATTTGTTTTCCCATACCCACCCTCCCTATTCCTGTGTTGTTTAAATTTGGAAGGTTTTGCAGTTGCCCGCTCCCACTGTAGATTTGATCTTGGACACTCCCCCCAGTCCCATCTCTTTACCTCATTCTACCTAATAGACTCCTAGACTCCTTCTGCATTGTTTTTAGTCATTTTTAATTTAATTGCATTTTTTAAACTGTTTGGTCTAACATTGCTACATACTCAAGTGTGCTAGCTTGCACTGCATTTGAATTGTTTTGACTGCTGTTTTAGCTACTTTTCTGTATATATATAAAAAAAAATCCTTTCCTGTAACTAGTGTAGTCCTGATTCAGATTTGTTGTATCCAGGACTGTATGTAAGTTTCTGAGCCCCCCCCCCCCCAAGCGTTCTGTGTTGGAGGGAAGCCTTATAGCTTATCAGTTGGAGTGATAAGCACTAGGTTACCTATCTACCACATAAGGAGTGGTTCTGGCCCAGAAATTGTAGTTATTGGCCGTTTGGGCAGTTTTTCCATCTCTCTCAACTTTCTGATTAAAAAGCTCCGTTTGCACTTGTTTCCCCCCTTTCCTGCAACTAGTTTAATCCAGATACAGATTCTTACTTTTAGCACTTGAATTTGCTTATTCGTGATCAGCACTTGTTCAGAACTTATAAGCACTAAATAACCTACTAATTACTACAGCATTCAACCTTCCTCATTACCTAGAGGAAAACAGTTTTGGTACTTACTTTCCTCACTTGCTTAGAGAAAAACAGCTCTTGTACTCACTTATCTAGAGGAAAATAGTTTTTTTATTCAGGCATGTCCAAGGGTCAGCTCCCAGTGTTCTCTCCTGCCTATTTGATGAATTTGGGCATCTTTGGGTAATGTAGAAATTGCCTTATGTACACAGACAACCCTCATCTCCTACCACCCAGCACTATAACCTGTGAAAGATGCACTTATCTAGCCAAACTGGAGGTAAAGCTCTCTCCAATCAAGACTGAACTTGACAGTCAAGAGGAGAAGGTAAACACTTGTACCACACCACACTCATCACATAGTCTCACTAAATCTACACCACCAAAATCCACACATAGAAACACAAAAACATTCGCAGAGGCTCTCAATAATAATCTGCTCAAGCAACAGAGACCTTCAAAGCAGAAATGCAAGCAACCTCCACCCCCCAACACAACCCAAATGACACATAGCCCACAGACTCAGTGTGCCACTCAACCACAGCCAATAAGGCACAACAACGTACCCAACACACTAGTCATAGGCAACTCTATAATCAGGCACACTGATGTCCCACTCACCAGGCTAAACAAGGAGAAGGTTACTGTCAGCTGCCTGTCGAGTGCCAGGAACCGCCACATAACCCACACACTCAGGTCACTCCACAGCAAGTACAAATATGACTCTGTCTTTGTCCATGTTGGTGTGAATGACCTGAGATGTACCTCCCTGGACCACATGAAAAGAGACATGGAGATCTCCCGATCTGTAGCCCAGGCACCCTAGCCCCCTAGCCCAGTAGCATTCTGCCCCAACCCCAATGCTATGCTGCAGTACAAGGATGAATGATTTTCAACAACAATTGGCTGAGCTTGCCATTCTAATTCTAAAAGGATCCAGTATCTGTCTGGGGATGATGACATGGTCGATAGACCACGATGCTTTGCCAGAGATGGCCTGCACCTGTCACCCCTGGGATTCCGGATACCGGCTAAGGTTCTTGCTGTCCCTATAGTGCCTTTTTTAGGCAAGGTTCAAATGACAAATTCACCACCATAACAGGAACAGGCAAGCAAAAACTGAGGGTGATGCTACTCAGTGCTAGAAGTCTAAATTTCAAAATGCACTCACTGGAGAGGCACTCCTTAAAATGGAGAACATCGATATCTGTGCAGTGAATGAGACCTGGTTCAAGGCTCCAGAGAAGTACCCATGCACTACCAGGCTATAACTCATACCACACTTTTCGGCCATGTAACCTGGACCGGAACACCAAAGGGGGAGGTGTTCCATATTCATTAAGGATATCCACACCTCCAGGCTAGTTGCTCAGCATAATGCAGCCGAGGTTATCCAAGTGCAACTAACTCTGGGCAAAACTGCAGTCCAAATTGTAGCTTGCTACAGATCACCCACCATGCCCCAGGATTCCCACTCCTCTTTTCTTGATGTACTGGAAAATATTAGGGTTCAACCAAACACCCTAATAATGGGCGATTTCAACTACCCCACCATTAACTGGGAAAACTACTCATGCACCAACTTCTTCGCTCAACGTTTTCTGGAATTCATAAACTCCAATGCCCTGGATCAGCTTATCAACACCCCCACCAGGGGCAACAATATCCTGGATCTAGTCATTACCAATATGAGTGACCGGAGTTCCACACCTGAAGTCAATGCCTCATTGGTCCGCTTTGACCATAAGCTAATTACCCTAGATATCCACATCCTGCCTCCACCCCCCCATTAAGGAAACCATGGTAAAAAATTTCTCCAAAGCCAACTTCATGCTTCTTAAGACAGAAGTGGTGAACTTCATGACACCCATGCAGATGGACAATACAGTTACGACTACTGAATCCTACACAATTGCACTTTGTAAGCACTTACATGAGTGCATGGATCATGCTATCCCAAACAGAACCAAGACGCTATCCTCCAAAAAAGAAAGCCAATCTGGTGGTCCCCTGCCATAAGCAAACTGTACAACAGAAAGAAGAAACTCTTGCAAAAGAAAGTAAAATCCCACGAGTGGAGGAGTTCCCTGGTCAGCCTCAGTAAGAAGCTGCGATCCCTGATAAAATCCTCCAAAGCTAGTTACGAAAACAAAATCGCCACTGATTCTAAAGACAACCACAAAGCATTCTATGGCTATGTCAAGAATCTAAGTGGCAACACTCAGATCTGCTTTGAGTTACAGCACAATGGCACTAAATATACTGACCCAACTGATATTGCCAACATCCTGGCAGATAAATTTCATTGCTAACGTTACCCCTTCCCCACCCCTATAGAGCCCATCTCTATACCGGAAGAATGTGAAGTTCTTGTAATCACGGCTGCACAGGTAAAAACCACACTCTCCAAAGCCAAGAACACAGCATCCATGGGACTAGACAACATCCCAGGCTGCGTTCTACATGAACTACAGAACAAACTGGCACCCCACCTAAGTACCATATTCAATCATAGCCTCACCTCAGGCTGTGTGCCTGCTAAATGGTGCAGAGCAACGGTTATCCCACTCCACAAGAGGGGAGCCACCATGGACCCCAGGAACTACCGTCACATTAGCCTGACGAGTCTGGTCTGCAAGGCCATGGAACGTATCATCATGGAACTTATAAACAAAGATATTGGTAATCTCCAAACTCTGGATCCCACCCAGTTCAGGTTTGTAAAAGGCAGATCATGTCTCCTAAACCTGATAGACTTCTTTGAAGCAGTCACCAAAGCCGTAGACAAGGGTAAGGTGGTTCACACAGCCTATCTAGATCTTGCCAAGACTTTTGACACCATCCCCCACTCTGGAATTATAGATAAGCTCACTAAACCAGGTATAAATCCATATGTCACAAGATGGGTTACCAACTGGCTTACTGACAGAACCCACACTGTGAAAGTAGCAGACTCCAAATCCAACTTCAGACCAGTGACAAGTGGAGTACCACAGGGTTCAGTCCTGGGTCCTCTCCTGTTTGGTATCTACTTCTCTGAAGTACAGGCTAGCACAGAAGGTCTTTGTCTAACGACTGCAAACTAGGAGCCATAATCGAAATGCCTAACGATGTGGACATCCTACAAAAGGGCCTCACTGAGACAGATGCCTGGTGTCAAAGCCATGGCCTCAAGCTCAGTGCCAAAAAGTGCATTGTCATCCCCTTTGATAAAAACTCTGTACCCATGAACTACAACATAGGCGGTAGTATACTCAACACTGAAAGTGTGATAAGAGACCTTGGGACACAGGTGGACAGTAGTCTCTCCTTTGATAATCACATCGCCACAGTAGTCAGGAAATCGTTCTACCTGGCACACCTCATCACAAAATGTTTCTCATCCAGAAAAAAAGAGGTCATTGTTCCCTTCTACTCATCACTCATTAGACCCATTATAGAGTACAATGCCCCTTTTGGTATGTACCTCACAAGACATCTACAACAACTGGAAAGGCCGCAGAAATACCTCACAAAGAAGATTACCAGCCTCAAACAGATGCCCTATGCAGACGGTCTCAAAAAACTCCAGCTTTACTCCGTTGCATATTGCCTACTCAGAGGTGATCTCTGCCTAACATACAAAGCTATGTCAAACCCAGAGCTGTTGGACATGCTCCACTTAAAGAAATCCCAATCCTTCCGAGCTACACGCTCTAGGGACCTAAACCTTGTCACCACATTAAACAGAACATGCCGGAGGGATAGATTCCTGTCCCAGAGACTTCCCATACTCTGGAATAAACTACCTGTCTATATCAAACAAAGCTCCTCATTAGCACTCTTCAAGAAAAATCTTGATGATTGGATGGGAAATAGGAAATTTACCCTGGGGATCACCTCTATGGCTCTGCTCGACAGTGGCACAGGAAAATAATTTTCTTGGGTGGCAAAAGCCAGGGTACCTTTTTGGCTGGGCTTGTATAGGCCCCAGGGCCGATAGCCTAGTACCTACCTATGAACCTATAAGACCAAATGACATTCTTACATTATCTGAAAAAGTTGTGACTACTTGCAATTGTGCTTTCAGTTCCTCGTCGGATGAGCTATACAGTTTTAAGACATCGACAAAGGGAAGATGAGAAGACTTTACACTTTGTTGGTTTCTAGGAGCCAAATTATAGGCATGGCCTAATCTCTTAAATAGGCAGCTTAATTGGTTAAGTGCAAGACAGAATAGCAGCGGTGACGGGGAGTTACCCTGGAGTGCCCTCTTTTAATTTTTATCCCTGGAATAATAATTTGTCATTTATCATGGCTTAATTGCAAAGTGGTCTGCCAATGTTTCATGGTCACTGTAAGGTAATTGATCAGCATAGGTGTATCTTGTACATTTTTAAGCACTGTTTTATCCATGAATGTGGGGTACTGTCACATGCTTTTTTTTAGTCAATCCATGCCATATTTAGATTCTTCTCCTTTTTACAGTTATCCATTATGAATTTATTTAGCAACAAATGATCCTTTGCTCCATATGACTTTCTTTTATTACCCTTTTGTTCTATTGTCATGATTGAATTTTCTTCTAAATGAATATAAACTCTGTCAGCATCAATTCCGGTGTATAGTTTATAAGTTGTCGGAAGGCCAGTTATTTGGTCTATAATTTTTAGGATAACTTGCAGGTTCATTCTTAATTAGGATCATTGTTTTCCTGTTGTTAACCAGGTTGGTGTCCGTTCGGGGTGCGCATATAAATAGTTCTTAATGGCTAAATCTTTGTGCAAAGATGTTAATACTTTTAGCCTGAAGGTACTGCATCTGGGCCTGGGGTTTTCCAGTTGGGCCCTTTCCTTAACTTTATTTCAATCTCTCTGGCCGTTACTTCATCCTATTCCATATCCTGTACCTTTGAAAATCTTATTCTTTCTTTTACTTCTATCAATTTAGCATCTTTATGTTCCACAGGATCTTCATAGATATTTCTCCAAAATGTACCTGTTTCTTCTTTTTTGGGTGGTCTTTCAGTTCCTTTTGCTTTGTTTCTCAATTATCTATAAAGCTTTTTGGTGTCATCAATAAATTGCTTAATTTGTACTTTTCCTTTATGTGTATATCTTCTAAGTTTTTTCTGCCTGTGCTGAGATTTTTAGTTTTTTTGCAGTAGTGCAAGATAGATATTGATCTGTTATAATACTGTGCATTGCTTTTATCACGTCTTTCTGAGTATTTTTGTTGATCTGTTCCCTCTTCTATACTCCTCTAACAGTGACACTTCTTGTCTTAATTGCTTTATTTTTTCTATTCAATATTTCTGTGATGGTATTCGATTTCTCCCCTTCCTTTCCCTCACTACTCTGTATTCTTGTGGTAGAACTTTGTCAGTTGTTAATTTAGCTGCACAGTAATGTATACTGTTTATTTCTGTTATATCGCATGGATCTCTGCGAGCAGTCCTTATTACTGTATTCATTTGTTTTATCAAACTTCTGACTTTTTGGGTTTTATTGACCTTCTGCAGTCTATTTCTCTCATTGATCTTAATATGTCTATCTGTCTCTATTAAATCAAGCAACTCTTCTCTTAGCTCATTTTCTTCTAAACTGAGGGCACATGTTTTGTTGTCCATTTCCTGCGGGCTTTCTATAGAAAGTTCTATCGCATCTTCCTGTGGCACATTCTCTTCAATTTCATCCTGCCCATCCATTGCTCTGTTATATGGGAACTCACTGGCCTATCACTCCTTAACATTGACTGCATCAGAGTTGCCACAGTTTTCTGTTCCTTCCCTCGCTGTCCAGCTTCAAGTGAACATTTATACTGGTTTCCTATGGAAGGCTCCAAAATAACTTCATATGGCAACAGACCAGTTGCTTCCTGTTCCACTGTTTTTTCCTTCATTTGGATGTCCATTACTCTTTCCTTCTGTGGTGCTTTGCAAGTTATATTTTCTACACTGAATCCTTCACTTTGCAGGTACTCCATAACCTTACTCTCTATTTCTTTAACTTCTTCATTATTAATCTCCTTTTGTACTTTTTCTCTTTGTCATCTTATTTTTTGTATTGTAAAGTTTTTCATGTCCGGATTCCCTTGCCTGTATTTCTCTTCAAATGTATTTGGTGCTGCTCTTTTTGTATTGATTAGTTTTGCTCTTTCCTTTGAATAAATACTACACCATATTAAATCTCTTTTCTATCCCTTTTCCAGACCATATTTCTTCTTCAGATGTCTCCTGATTTTCCTGTTTCTCCTTACTTTGGGGACTCGTTCCATCATGCTGGGATGTAACCTAACCAAATATTTCACTTTGCAGGCATTCCATAACTTCCATCTTCTATTTTTTTTTTAACTTTTACTTTACTAATTTTTTTTCTACATTCCCTGTTTGTGATATTATGTGTTTTTATTGTGAAATTTTCCATGTCTGTATGCCTTTGCCTTTATTTCTCTTCAAATATCTTTGGGGCTACCTTTTTTGTATTGATTAATTTGGCTTTCGACTTTGCATAAATATTGCACTATATCAAATCTCTCTTTCTTTCCCATGTCCATATTTTTTTCTTATACTTTTCAAAAATCTCTAGGTTTTGTTGTTTATATTATTGCACTTCTCAGATGCTTCTTTTTCCAAACAGATCAAAGTTTCTTGGTCTATATAATGTTTTTCACAAATCTGTTGTAATAGTGAACACAAGTTTTTATTTGAAGCTTCTGACAGTTTTCCTTGTGGAAGTATTTTTCATTCCTGTAATTTCTGTCTTAATCTTTTTGTGTATCTTGCGTCTGGAAATTCTGGGCTTTTTGACCTACTTCTGTCCTTGATATATGCTACATAAAATACAGTCTATATATCAGTGTCATGTTAGTGAGATTTTGTGAAAAACCGGCTCCATGTCATGAAGTACTCACCAAGACTTGAGAATGAATTCAATTTCAGCAGTACTACTCTTCTTTGCGTGCTGACTTATCTCTCTATTCGGACCCTTGACCGGACATTGAACCTTTGGCAGGGATCTCCTGCCAAGGATTGTCCAATGTCTGCCCAGTATACCAAAACCTTTTGTAGTTATAGGTGCAGTATTTCACATGTACAATCCCCACAACAAGGCATATGGTATAAAGTTGATGTACAGACACACACACTCAGAACTTCTTTGTTGCCAGTCTGAACACTATCATTGAACATTGGTCTGAATACCTTCTGCTGTGCAGGTTGACAAGCTGTGTTTCAGATAAGTGTCCTATTGGGGTTTCTCCTTACCTTTCTTTTTTATTTAGTGCTGTTTGGTTCATGTCATCCAGGAGGCAGATTTCCCATAAAGACCATCACAACCAGTGTCTTTTCTGTTTAGGTGATTCCCATGACCATATGCAGTGTTCTGTTTGCCAAGACTACATAATCATCTTTCCTCTTTATCTATTTACCTTGAAAATCAGCATCTTAAGTTGTTAGCTCAGGGTGCTATGGCGGAGTGTTCTCATCCCAATGGTCAGCCATTGGCCAAGTAAAAGGCCAAAAAACTTAGATCTGATACAGCTGCTGTCCAGCCTGCCTGAGATGCCTCTCTTGAAAGCCCATAGGACCATTTGGTATTTGCTTTGGATTCCTGGACCATGACCCTGTCTGAGGCCAGCAAGGATCCTACTTCTTGCATGTCTGCAGAGGCTTTGCAAATGTCTGATCCAGACATCGAGGGAAAACCTTGGCTTATTATATCTGAGGAATGGAGGGGGATTCCACAGATCTTTGCTAAGGAGGAGATCCCTAATATTCTTATCGAGTGTTGCCAAGGATCTGACCCTCTAAGGGTGTTTTGTGCGGACATCTCACAGAAAAATAGAAAACCAAGTATATTTCCCCTGTAGTTAATGATCCCCAGTGTGAATGGCAGGATTTTACTCCGGATTATTCAATGCTTTAATGGCTTTAAAGCCTCCTCAAGGGGTGTCTGTGCCTACCCCTCCCTGGTCTTACACTCCTCTTAAAAGACCCAGAGAATAACACTTACTCCTCAGATGAGGACCTGATTCTGGGGAAGAGTCCCTGGCTTACTCTTCTCAAATCCCTTCCCCCTCGGACTGTGATTCAGAGGAAGAGGATTTTGTTAGTACGGATTCTCCTTTGGAGGAACTTTCCTTTGAAGATACTGTTGCCTGCATGATAGAATTGTAATTGGGATTGCTCACACATTTCTAATATTCAGAAAAGGTATTATGAGCCCCTCTAGTTGGAGTGCCCTAACCCTTCTGCTGTTCCCCACTTCTGGCTTCCCTCCTGGATAGCTTTTCAGCAGCTTCTGTGGTCCCTGATTCTCAGGCCACTACTCCCAAGAAACCTTATAGATTTTACAAGGTGTTTCCCAAATGTAAATTCTTTATAAATGCCCTTTGACTGATCCTTCTGTAGTGTCTGTGTCTTCTGACAAACCCTCCAAGTTGTTGCCCTCTACCAAGTTACTTCCTTCAGATAAAGATAGTAGGCCCATGGAGAGACTGGGAAAAAGGTTTATACTGCTGCCAACTTATCCTTTCAGGCCATCAACTTCCAGAGTCATATGACCACATATATTTTGGCCATCCTTTCTCAGGTTTCCAAAGTGGTTTCTGACCTTTCTGACTCCGAAGAGAAGGCTTCTTCCATTTCCCTGTTTGGCTGTACTTCTCAAGCTGCTCACCTGTCTAACAAATGCAGCTGATGCCTCCTCCAGGGCAGCTATCTTTGGTTCTGTTATGAGGCGTTACTCTTGGCTTCATATTCAGACATTGCCCAGTGCCATTAGCACCAAACTTTGGATACTTCTTTGGATACTAAAAGTCTTTTTGGTGCTGCTGCTAAATGTTTCAAGTCTCTCCAGAATAAGGATAAAGCCTTGCAAGAGTTGAATCATATTTTTGTTTCTCCTGTTCCTAAGCTTCAGAGGAATTACCCCCTCCAAATTAGCTTTTGTTTGCAGATAGTTTCACCCTTCACTGAAGGGTAAAGAGAGTTCTACAGATGTGCCTCCTGCTAAGTCTACTCAGTCCCCTATGTCCAAGAAACCAGCATTTCAGGATAAACCTGGTTCTGTTTGACAGTTTGCTTCCCATTTCCTTCAGTCAGGTTCCCTTCTCCCTCCGTCTTTCCGTGTCTCTTCCAAATTGATTAAAGATCACAACACTCTTGGTTTCTCTCCATTAACCGCCAGGGATATGTCATGGTTTAGAAATACCTTCCTTTCTTTTTAGGCATCCATACACCTCCTCTGCAACAATTTCCTCTTTTTGCAGAGGTGCTTCATTCTCATTTGGTCCAGGGCACCATCCAAGCTGTGCCTCCTGCTCAGGTAGGGAGGGGTTTTTATTACATAATGTTTTTGGTTCACAGAAAGGAGGGCACTTGGAGACCAATTATGGACTTTTCTTCCTTTTGAATGTTGTCTTTTTAGACTCTTTTTCCTGTACCCCAAGTCTTTCTGGTCTCTCTAGATTTCAAGGATGCCTGCATTCATATCCCCATCCATCCCCACTTTCAGGAAATGTTTTAACTTTTCTCTGTTTTTTTTCTTGCATTTTAAGTTCACTCCTCTGCCCCTTGGCCTATCTACTGCCCCACTGGTATTCATCAAATGCCACACCTGTCATTGCCTTTTTCAGGATGAGAAGAATTCAGATCTTTCTGTATCTGGACAATTAGTTCATTCAAGCTTCTTCCCTGATCTTCTGCTTCAGGATCTCCAGTTTACTACTTCCCTGTTGCAGAGTCTAGAGTTCACCATAAACTTCCAGAAAACCTTCTTAGGGTCATATATTCTTTGGCTGCAGGCTTCGGACCATCCCCATGCTGGCATCTCTGCCTGTCCTTGAGGCCCTTTCTCTTATTTACGTTTTCCAGTTTCTTCTTCCTCTGGCACCAGTCACAAACAGAGAATTTCTCTGGGTCCTCAGGTTCATATCTTCCACTATTCCTATTCTTCCTCTGCCCATTCTCCATATGATAAAGCATCAGTGGTACCTAAAGTCAGTGTGGCTTCAACATTGCCACCCTCTAGACTTCCTGATACCCTTTCTTTTCTTGTCTGAAGCTTGAGCTTCAGTGGTGGATTCATCAACTTTCTCTCAACCTGGCTTCCTTTCCATGCTCTTACCACAACTAAAGAGCTCTTTACAAATGCCTCAGACGGGGGATGGGGGCCTCCTTCGGCTCTCTCAAGGTTTAGGGACTCTGGCCTCTGTATCAAAGTTTAGAACACATCAATATAAAGGAGATAAAGGTCTGCTTCTTTTTTTTTTCCATAATAAATTTTTATTGAAATATATTTTCCAAAAACATTACAAAAATACAATAAACATCACACACATAATACACTATAACTACTACAAACCATTTATACAATATCTACATGAAATGCTTCCTATATTTAATATATTCCTAAAATCAGTATCATGCTAATATAATATTGAAGACCTTTTCCCATATTTTCGGGTTATTAATATTTTTGTTAGTTTGTTTCAGAAGTAATTTATGTGCTAGTATATGCTTTATAGCCACAAGCTTAAAATTATTCCATGATGTCTTATGTGGTTCTAGCCAATTTGTGGCTATATAGAGTTTCATCAGCAAAAAAATATTCATACAAATAATAGTTTGCGATCTGGAGAGCTCTCTTGGAGGAATGTGTAGAATCATAAATTCCCATGACAGTGTAGAACTTTGATAACCCATCTTTTGCAGTTGTACTTTAAGAGAGTTCCAAAGTTTATATACGCATTTACAACTCCAGAACATATGAAGAAGATCCGCTGTTTGATCTGCACAGTATGGACAAATTGGAGAATTCCTAGGGTTAAATTTATGTAATCTAAGATGTGTGTAATATGCATTGTTCCAAATCATCAATTGCGTGTACATCAGTTTTGAAAAGAAACTGATTTCCTAGTTATATCAATTGCTTTTAATATCTGATTGTCTGTTACTGTTACTTTTTTACCCAATACTCTGAAAGCAAAATTTTGTCCTGAAATTTCAAATCCTTAATTAATTTATATGCAGTTGCTATAAATTTAGTGTCTTGTTGGATAGCTTGCCACAATTCAGAGCACTTATCCACAAATCCGGCTGCAGGTTTAAAGTTCCTAAAGTAGCTCAAGGCAAGTTCTTTAACTTGTCTCATTATAACAATGTAACTTCTAGGTAGATTCATTTCCTGTCTAATTTGTAAAGCCGATAAGTCAAGTTTATTAAAAACATCAAATAGAGTCAGATTAAGTATTAATGGAAATTTGCTGAGATCGATCAGCTGATTATTTAGTTTAAAATTAGGATTCCTGTGGAAAGGTTGAAGAACCATCATATATTGCAATAAATCTACGGACTGAAATAAAGTTTGCAAAGATGAGACACAGGTTATTATGTGGTCCATGACCCCATATTTTATCAGACTAATTTTGTCCATAAAGGGCAATGCTTTAGGATTTATTTTCCTATCCAAAATATGCTTATGATTCAAGACCACCCAAGTTGGTATCCATGTTGTATTCGTTACATCATAATTAGCAATTCTTAAAATTTTATTAGCGTTTACAATCAAATAATATGCTTCAAAATTTGGTAGCTCAAGTCCTCATCTTGTTTTAGGGGTCATTAATTTCTCATAAGATATTCTAGTTCTTTTTGGATTCCAGATAAATTTAGCTAGATCTTTATGCATTTGTTTAAAAACTGTTTTTGAAATTGATAATTGGGCAGACCTAAATATGTATAACATTCGTGGTAGTATATTCATTTTCACTATTGATACTTTTGCTAATACCGGTAGTTTTAAATTCTTCCATCTGTCACAATCAGCTATTATGTGTTCCCATACTCATTTAACATTATTGTTATAAAAGTCCTTATTATCCGTAGAGAAGTTGATACCCAAATATTTAATATTTTCTTTACATGTTAACTTCCCCATCAGGGCCATTAGTGAAAAAGGCTTTGGGGTTCTTAATGGGAAGATATTTGTTTTCTGTAAGTTAATTTTATAATTAGAAACTACTGAAAATTCGTTTATGAGCTTTAATATCTTTTCACTGTCTGAAATTGGGGTTGTACAATAAATAATAAGATCATCGTGAATGCTGACATTAATATTTTATTCCTATAAATTATTGGTGCATTATGATACAAATTTTGCTTGATATATAAAAATAGGGGTTCTAGATATAGGTTAAACAATAAGGGGCACATGGGACAACCCTGACGAGTACCATTTTTAATCTGTATTCTGTTAGAATAAGTCCTATTGATGTATAGCGTAGTGTATGGATTACTATATAATATTTGTAGCATCTGAATGAATTCTTGGGGCAAGTTAAAATAGGGTAACACATCAAACAAAAATTTATGTCTACTCTATCAAATGCTTTCTGGGCATCTATTATAAGAGCATAGATATTAAAGTTGTTTTTTAGCATACGTCATCATATTATGCAGTGTAAGTGTGTTATCGCTGGTTTGTCTAGTTGCCATAAATCCAGCTTGTTCCTTAGAAATTAGATATATCAAAACCTTCTTTAGTCTCAATGCTATAATTGATGTTAAAATTTTCATATCCACATTCATTAGTGCTATTGGTCTGTAATTATCTGGGTTAAGGGGATCCGAATTGGTTTTATGTATGAAAATTGTTTTTGACGCATTGAGGTGGGGTCACTAATTTTATTTTTAGTTATATAATTAAATACATGAGACAATTCTTTTCCCAAACTATCAGCAAACTCTTTGTAAAATTCAGCTGTAATACCATCAGGCCCTGGCGACTTATGTACTTTCATATGTTGAATTGTATATACTATTTCTTCTTTAGAAATAGGTTTAATCAGGTCACTTTGCAGGCTCTCTTCTAATTCTGGAAAGTTAATTTTTGCAGAAAACTTTTATTCTGGTTATGTAGAGACCTATCAGTTTGCCCCTCATACACCTTAGTATAGATTTTCCCAAAAACATCAACAATATCCTCAGTTTTAGAATATATTGTGTCGTTATACTGAATTTCGAAATATATCCAGTTGTTTTTGATTGATTTATAATCCTTGCCAGTGCTTTTGATGGTATTTGAACATTATTAGCATATTTCACTAAACACCTATGTTCTTGAAGTGTTAATTTATTATTATGAAGCAAAAGAGATCCCTTTGAAGCTTCAACATTTCCTCCTCAGTTTGAGCGTTAAAATTCTGAATCAGCTCATTATCAAGTTGTTTTATTCTTATTTCTAGTTTTTGAATATCACTATTATGAATTTTCTTATAATATGAGGCTTTTTGTATAAGAAATCCTCTAATTTGAGCTTTAGCTGTTGCCCATTCAATGTCAGGGGTATGTTTTGGAGCTTCAAGCTATCTGTAAATTCTTTCAAATATTTTATAATTCCATCTGCTATCTCTTTTTACTTAAAAGATTTGGGTTGAGTGACCAATTATAACCCCTATGCCTTCTTGTGTCTTTTAAATCTTTAGAAAATTTTAACGAAATTTTTGAGTGATCTGATAGATGGCAGTATGTATAACCACCACTGGTTCTAAATTAGTTAGTGCTTTAGATATCAAAAGTAATCTATTCTAGCCCACATTTTGTGGCATGGTGAATAGAAGGTATATTTATTTGCATTATTAATATCTTGTGAATAAGAAAAGGGGTCATATAATTGAAAATCTTCCTTAAAATCATTTAATGCTATCCCGGCCTGCTTATTAAATGCTCTCTGTGGACAAGACCTATCCAACTTTGGATTTTGATAGGTATTCCAGTCCCCACCCACAACAAAATAATAACCATCATATTGTGTTAATATTGGATATAATGATGCTATGAAACTGTGTTGATCATTGCATGGGGCATATATATTCAAAAGTAGGATAGGTTTATCAAATGCATTATCCGATAAAATCACATAACACCATCGCCCATTTGGATCCACTTTGGAGTCTAAAATCCTATCTTTGTATTGGGTTTTGATAATTATAGCCACTCCCGCACTGTTTGTCTTACCTTCTGATGTCACTAGCTCTCTAATCCAGTTCTTTTTCTAATATCATTCCATTGTTCATTCATCAAATGTGTTTCCTGTAGAAATACAAACAGTGCTTTGTCCTGTAATAATATGTGTAGCAACAGCTTTCTCTTCTTCAAGTTCTGGAGCCCTTTAACATTCCATGAGTTCAACTCCCACATTCACATGTCTTGGTATCAAATAACAATATAAGAGGGGAATTATGAAATTGACATGTATTGACTGTACACTATATCTAATCTGGAAGCATGTCCTACATCCCGTCCCTAACCAGTGCTTACCCACTTTACCCCTGGACCAGGATTTATATAGGTCTTGTATAAGAGAAAATATAAACAAGGTTAAACACACCAACACATTGAAAAACTTCAGGTAATAACATTTAAAACATTTCCTAAACATACAACCTATATATTCTAGCATATCTACATCAAAGTCTAAACTACACATTCCCTACCAAACACCGCTACTTAACTACAGCTTTGGTTTAACTATTAGTTAAACAAATCTCATTTCTAAGGTTATTACTGTGTAAAGGAAAGCTTTAGTAGATTGGGTACTTATTTTATCCTACCTTAAGTATCTGTTTTGTTGCAATCATTATGTACATAAACTTTTTACAGAAGAGAGGAGAAAAAAAAAAAATACATCCTACATTTTAGATCTGTACCCTACACAGTGCCTGCCACTCACTGCATATAGTAAAAAAAAATTTTGGTTCACACCTATAAAAGAAGAAAAAAACAGTAAAAGTACATGTTATTATGTGCTTTAAGTACATACTGTAATGTTATTTAGTTATAAAAAGAACATTATCATATTATTTTCAGTTCTCTTTGTCTTTTCAAGCCAGGAAACCATCAGAAATACTCACGACAAGGGACGTCTTTCACAGCAGGACCACAAGAAGTATTACATCCAAATCTACACTCTCAGTTGAAATCCAGGCATTTCCTGTTTACCACACAATGGAAATAGACCTTGAGGCCATAAAAGTCTGGAAACCAGACAGCAGACCCTCAGATTAGCATAAACAAACAGTTTTATTGCTTTTCAGAGGCCTGAACAGTTTAGTGAAGAAACAAAGGATTAGAAAAGCCTTGAGGTAAAATACATGCTGGATCTGACTACAGGAACATGCCAGTCTCAATTGAAGTTCTTTTCAGCCCTCTGATGCAGGTAGAACTTTAAAACTTTCAGAAACACTTCTTTTGCCTGATTTTTATTGGAAACAGAATATTTAGCGCCATCCACCATAAATGTAAGCATATTGGGGTATTTCATCTGGAATTTAATTTGTTTATCAATCAGAAATTTACAGTAAGCAGATAAAGACTGTCTAGCCTGCCTTACTTGTAATGGTAAATCTTGAGCCAGAAATATTTTAACATTTTTCCACATAACATAGCCACCATTTTTTTTTTGCAGTAAACAGTATTTTGCTAACATCTTGAAAGTTCAATATCTTAACATATACAGGTCTAGGCATAGTAGAAGCTTGTACCTCTCTCAGCTCTGTGTGCCCTTTCTATTACAATCTGTTTCACCCCATCAGCATCATTTAACAGTATTTCAAATATTTGTGTTATGGCTGGTATTAGCTCTGCATACTGGATGTTTTCAGGGATTCCTCTTATAATAATATTATTTCTTCTAGACCTTGCTTCTAAATCAATAAGTTTATTTTGCATGGCTTGTACATCCACATCACATACCTTTGATTTTTCTCCAGCATGTCAATTTTGTCCTCTATTTCAGAAATTCTGGTCTCAGTTTTGTCCATTCTCTGAAGCAATTGATTGCATAAAACTCCAAATGTTTGTATTTGTGAGGTCAAGTCCTTTAGAGCTTCCTGTATAGGTAGTAAAGCGTGCTTGATATCCTCCATGTTTAGTGGCTGATCAGTCCTGGATCTAGTTTCTGGTTTCTGTTGTTCCTGCTGTCTAGTAATCCTTTGTTTTTTCGCAGTTCCATCCTTTACTGGCGACTGTAGTTCTGACAACTTTGTCTTAGTAGTAGTTGTTTCCATGGTTCTTCCTTGTTGCAAGATTTTTCTTTCCCCAAGCAGAAAGGCAGAATAAAGAAAGCACACGGTCCTTTGTTTGTTTCTCTCTTCAGAGCAAAGTAATCACTTGTAATCCTGATGGATAAATACTTTTTTTTCTCACTTTTTTAACTGATTTTAGATTAGGTCAGTATAAATGCAACTTTTTATCATCAATTTGATGTTTAAACCTCCTGATATCCACTCAGATCAGAGATTTTCCTCGGGTTAATTGAAGAGCTGCAGTTTAGCAGTGTTTACAGCATGGCAGCCATCTTTGAATCCATAAAGGTCTGCTTCTAGCTCTTCAGGCTTTTCATTCCCTCTTCATTCCATACCCCTCAAAATTTTCACAGACTACACCACAGTGATACGGTATGCCAACAAGCAAGGGAGTAGCTCTTCAGGTCTGGGATCTAGCTGTCTAGTGTAAAGTGACTCTTCAGGCAGTTTACATTCCCTTGGAGCACAGTCTAGTGGCAAACCTTTAGAGGTGGTCCAGCACACAAGCTCATGAATGGATGCCTCACAGAGATGCAATCCTGGACATTGTCCATCAGTGGGGTATTCCTCAGGTAGATCTTTTTGCCTCCCCTCTGAACAGGCAACTTCCTGTATTCTGTTCCAGAGTCCCAAGTCCTTTGTCTTGGAAAGTGGATGCCCTGTCTTTTCCTTGGGAATGTGGATGTTTCTGTACACCTTCCTCTGCTACCACGAGTCTTGCACAAGATCAGACAGGACTCACCCAAAATCTTGCTAGTAACTCTCTTTTGGCCCAGGCAGCATTGGTCCCCCCCCCCCCCGTCTTTCTAACTTGGCCAGGGGTAATCACCACAAGTTACTTCACTGGGTGGATCTTCTCACACAAGACAAGGGGTATCATCCATCCTCATTTGTCCACCTTTCAATTTATGCTGTAGGTGATAGGGTTTTCATCCCCTTTAGGCACCTCTTTTCTTAGGACATTTGAGTCTTGCAGGAGGCCAGGAAACTCACTTCCAGGAAATCGTGTATGTCTGAATGGAAGCAATTTTCTGACTGGTGCCTCTCATGCCATCAGGGTCCCCTACATGTGAAGGTTCCTGTGGTCCTCTCTTGTTTATTTGATTTGCTACACTTTGGGTATAGTATTTTCTTCAGTGAAAGTTCACCTGTCAGCAGGTTCTGCATATCTGATTTTGACTCCTCCTCTGCCCTCTAGATTTCAGGTCAAACAATTTCTTAAAGGGATCCTTCATATCAGGTCCCCCAGGAAGCTAATTATGCCTTCCTGGGACCTCAGTTTTATACTTATAACATTGACTCAGGCTCCTTTTGAGCCTGCTTCTTTAGCTTCCTCGTAACATTGTACTTGGAAGAATGTTCTTCTTTTGACCCTCACTTCAACTAAGAGACTGTCTGAACTTCAGACTCTCATGACTGTTCCTTCTTTGTTTTTCACAGAAACAGGGTGTCTTTTCATACAAATCCCTTTTTTATGCCCAAGGTGACCATTGAGTTGTTCCTTAATCAGTCTATTATTGTCCTTCCTTTGTTTCCTTCTCTGTAGTTCTTCACACCTTTGATTTACATAGACAGCGCATATTTAGATAAAACTAAAGTTATGTGCAAATCTGAGCAATCTTTTGTTTCCTTTCATCACAGGTCTTTGGGTTTGGCTATTTCTAAGCAAACTGTCTCTTCCTGGATATCTAAGGCCATTTCTTTTTGTTATTCTTTTCATGGAAAATGTCCCTCCTCATCAGTAATGGCTCATTCTACCAGTGCTGTTGCTTTTTTCAAGGGCCTGGGTATCAGTTCCATCTTTGATGCTGCTACTTGGTTCTTTCCTCATACTTTCATTAAGCATTACAAGTTGGATGCAGGGCCAGAGCTAGCTTTGACAGGGCTATTATGTATGGCTTTCTGGAGGGCTTTTTTGTGCCTTCCATCTCCCAGGCTTCATCTTGATCTTTTGTACTCTCCCTTAGGTTATGAATACTTCGTCAATGATATGGAAGGGTATAGTACGGTTGTGTAAAATCTTACCATAAAAGTAGCTGTGCATCACTTCAATGTTGCAGTATTCGCTGCCTCCCTCCTGCCCCCTCTGCTCTAGCCTACTCTTTCTTATACTTCTGGCTGAGGGACTTGTTTCCTTTTTCTCCTTCTGGATGCACATGATTTTTTATGTCCCTAGCGACAATTCTGTTCGTACTAGGGCTTTTATATCTCTCAGTGTGTGTGTCCATACATCACCTTTATACCCTACATGTTGCACATGGAGCATATGTGTGATGTAGAGCACCTATAACTACTAAAGACTTTAGTGTACTGGCTGGATGTTGGGCTGTCCTTATCAGGAGATCCCTTAAGTTATGAATATTGCAGCAGTGAAGAGAAGGACATATACTGTTATTGAAAGATTTCACACAAATATATTTTAATGGAGATATATGTTGTGGCAGCTAAGGATATGTGGGAAGAGACTTAACAAAAGATAATACAAAAGTTGAGAACTTGAAAGTTCTGTTTTATGATCTAGCTAGCAAGATACAAGCACTGAATGTGTTTTTAGTCCCTTTAGTTTTATACGCAGGTCAAGCATATTTTCATTAGCCAGAGGAGAAGTTGTGGATAGCAATCAATAAAGGGCTAAATGATTTTATCTGGGAAGAAGAGGGGAAAGTGTCAAGCGGGATAAGTTGAACCTTCCATTAGAAGAAGGTGGTTTGGGATTATCTAATTTGAATGGGTATGTCAGAGCTACACATTTAAGACTCCTGTACATGGCCCAAGTAGAAAGCTATAATTCAGATTGATGATGAAATGGGAGGAAGCTCAAGAAATAAGGAAAGACTGATTTTGGAGGCAAATCTTTAAAGAGAATAACAATAACCATACCGAATATTGTAGTCATAAAGTAGAAAGTATTATAAGAACTAAGTCAACTTAGGAATGGTGAAAGGAGATTCTTCTGATAAGGATGATTGAAATTATGGGTGCAGAGAACAGGTAAGAAGGAGCTAGAATTTACTGGAAAAAAATGGCAAGGGAATCAAAGTGTTGGGAGCAAACAATTAGAAAGTGAAAGGTAAAGAATGGGAAGAGACCAGGAATACATTTGGACTGCAGGCAAGAGATTGCCTTCCTTGTCAATGATTGATATCAGAGTATAGGCAAAAAGAAAGCAACAGGGAGATCCTAAGTGAGACCAGCCCTAGTAGAGTTTTAGTTGAATCTAGAACAGAAGTTGCTGTTACAAAAGGGGTAATTACTAGGGCATATAAAATATTGCATGATAACTATAGGAATCGGAGGAGGTTAGAAGGAATAGGGAAGAGAGATTTGATAAGAAATTCACAAAGAAACAATGGGACGATATTTGTATGGGTCTCAGACATGCAACAAAGTCTGGACGATTTAGGATTTTTTTGCTTGTAAGTGTTGGCATATGTATTTTTATACCCTAAGTAGATTCCAAACAATTTTTCCTCGGGTAGACTACAAATGTTGTAGCTGAGATAGGGAAGAAAGAGGTAACTGGGAACATATTTTGGGAGTATAATGAGCTGACAAGAATTCAAAAATCTCTCCAGACTACTCTGTCAGAAATACTGGGTGAGCAAACTGGCATACCTAAGGAAATGAGTTTAACAGTGATACAGAATTGGAGTTGCCTAGACAAATTAAGGCCTTGCTGAGTTCAAGTCTAGTAACTGCCAAAAAAGCAATTATTAGAAAATGGAAATCAAAGTCTAAACCAATCATACTAAAAGTTGTGAATATAGTAACTCAGATAATGGGGAACTGGAAGTGAGATCTTTAGTAAAGGCTAGGAGCAAATTGCATAGAAAAAAAAATTGAAATGCAGAATAATGCTGACTGTATAGAATATATGTTGATGTATAATGTTTGCAACTGAAAATGTCAATATAGTTTGTTTTCATGTATATAAATGTATGATTGTCAATATCATAAGTGATGTTAGTCAAGGTATTTTTTTTACAACATCAAGAGGTCTGTAATATATCTCAATCTGAGGAATCTCAAGCTCACAGCTTGGAAGATTGGATTTTGACTACATTTACTAAATCTTATTCAGAGGGTGTTTCTAAAAGAGGTTAGAAACCCAAAACCAAAACTAGAAATTCATATTTAGCAAAATGGAAACGTTTTTCTATCTGATAGCAGTCCCATGATGTTCAAGCTACATTTCTTTCCTTGTCGAATGGGGTTTATCTTGCTCTGGCATCACGATTCATGCTTCTGCCATCTCTGTCTATCTCCCAGTCTCCACACCTATTTATTCCCACCCCCACATGAAACATTTTATGAAGGGGATAATGCACCACATGCCAACCAGAAAGGAGTCTGCCCCCCCCCCCAGACCTCAATTTCTTGCTTGAAAATCTCACTCTGCTGTCCTTTGAACCAGCATCCTCAGCCCCTATCAAACTGTTGACTTGGAAAGCAATCTTGCTTTTGGCGCTCGCAACAGCTAGAAGTCTTTCTGAACATCAAGGCCTTTACACAAGGAGCCTTTCTTAGTCTTCCAAAGAGACAGAGTCACCCTTAAAATGAATCCCTCATTTGTCCCCGATATGTTCTCAGTAATCTCCTTATACCAAGCCATTCATCTTCCTTTGTTCTTTACAGACCCCCAAAACAAAAGGGAAAGAATAAGGTCACGCTGCATCTCTGGACCATCTAAATCCTCAGTCTAGAAAAGAAAGATCTGAAGATGTTGCGGCTGATGCCCTTTTTTATAGGATCATAGGAGGTTACTAGGCTAATGGCCCTGGGGCCCTTACAAGCCTAGCCAAGAGTTTATCCCCAAAAAGAAACCTCAGTCAGCACCTTTTGCCCCTGTCATTGAGGGACACTGGTGGGGAACCCCTGGAACAAATTTGTGGTTTCCCATCCACTCATTAAGATTGCATTTGAAGAGGGTCAGCAAGGTGCTCTGTTTTTCGTGTATTCGGCTGCCTCTGGGAGACAAACCTGTCTCTCCAGCAGGTTTTGTTGATGTCGTATATTAGATTCAGGCCTTTTGTGCAGGTAGTACATGAGGAGTTAGACTTACCCATATGGAGCATCTCTAGTAGGGCAGGGTTCAAGGTTGCCTTGTAGGCGAGACACAGATCACCCCTGAGCAATCTGTACAATACCGAGTAGAGTGATAGTAATTTGAGTCAGTCTGCATAAAGACAGATGTCCTTCAAGGATGCATCTGCAGTCCTAACATATGGGTTGTCCTGCCTCAGGCAGCCCTTCGGTCGGCCGGATTCCAAAGTCTGGGTCTGGCCTCGGCTGATGTCGCACTTCACCCGACGTCATAGCTGCTGTGAATTGGGTATAAAGGCATCAGCTGACGCCATTTTCCTCAGTCTTTCTTGCCACGCGGTGCCTGAAGCAGAAGCTGTTCGCAAGTGCCGGTCGGTCAGATCCAGAGATTTCTACTACCGAAGACTTCTAAAAAGCTAAGTACCCCGTTGGGGACTCTTTCTTGCCTCAGCCGATGTCAGAAAAAGTAAATAATTGTTTAACTTGTGGGAAACAATACCTCATAAGGATTTCCACTCTTACTGCCTTCCTTGCTTAGACCCAGACCACAACGTATCAGCTTGTCTAGCCTGTGCTTCCTTCAACCGACGGACACTTAGACGTCGGTCGGAGTTTGCAGAGGAGTTTTTTGGTCCCGCTTTTGCTTACAAAATGCCGTCGGAGACTCCGACTTCACAATTAGCTAAAAAGTGTAAGGAAAAGGACCGACACTCGCGGTCCGTGGTTTCGGCCGAAACCACGGTTAAGCCAACCGCGAGTGTCTCGGTTTCGGCTGAAACCGAGTCCTCTGTTTTTCCTTCAGCCGAAAGCATGCCTCCGATAGCCGAGGCCTCACACAGCATGGCTGAATCTGCTACTGAAATTTCCCCTGCTGTAGCAGGCACCCAGGATTTATCAGATACTATTCCTTTAGACATATCTACTCCTGCACATGGAGCTGCTAGGCCCCCTGCATCTATGTCTATCAAGGCTTTTTCTAGGGCTAAAGCAGCTAAATCTTCTAAGGCCTTGCCTGCTAAAACCCCCTCACACAGGCCTGCCTCTAGTTCCCAAATGCTCAGCCTGGCTGAGGATCTCATTTCTTTGATCAGGGGATCCCAACCTCACCCAGACAGGGCCTCTCAACCCCCTCCAGAGAAGACGCCTAGAGCAGAGCCCCCGGATCCTGTTTCTACAGACTATTCCTCGGATGATTCAGAAAACTCAGATCCTCCAGAAGGCCCATATTCTCCTTATGAGGATTCTGATGCAGAAGACTCCATTCCTTCTGCCTCTCCTCCCGAGGAATTTTCTTTTGGGGAAACCTTACATGCTATGAGAGAGCATTTTCAATGGCAGGGCCAGGATTTTTCAGATTCAAGGAAAAGGCTAAGGACCTTTTTACATTTACCACAGCATAGGCCTTTAGCCATTCCTCCAGTACTAACAGTTGTTGATGATGCATATAATGATGCCTGTACTGCCCCTGACTCTCTTCCCCCGGTCCCTGCCAAGCCCGACAGATATTACAGGGTCCCGGACACACACTTTCACTTGTATAAGGCTCCTATTGCAGATCCTGAAACCATTTCACAGGGCCCCAAAGCTGTAGCAGCTGCCTCTGCCAAAAACCCCCTCCCCTCTGAAAGAGAATCTAGAGCATTAGAGAGATGGGGTAAAAAAGTTTATACTTCTGCTACTCTTTCAGCTAGGGCCTTAAACTGTCAATTCCACATGATTCAGTATCAGGAATTTTTGTTAGACCAGCTAGATAAAAAACTGTCCTCTACTGAACCTATAGACCGTAAGTCCCTTCAGGATTTGGTACATAACACTCAGCAGGTCAGTAATCATTCCTTAAAATGCGGCTATGATGCACTGGAGGCTTCCTTTAGATCAGCTATGACTGGAACACTGATTAGAAGGCATGCCTGGTTAAAAGAGCAATCCTTACCAGACCATGTAAAGTCAAAGCTCCTAGATGCTCCCATGGAGAAACAAAGTTTGTTTGGCTCCCCTGCACAGCAAGTGCTAAAGAAGGTGGAAGAAAAAGCAAAATCTGTCCAAACAGTCAAGGATTTCTTACAGGTCCAGTCTCCGAGGTTTAGTAGAAATTGGCCTTCGAAGAATTGGTCCTTTCCAGACACCTCCAGAGCACAGAGAGGCAGAAATAGGCGCCCAAGAGGCAGAGGTCAATCCAGAGGTGCCTACAGGGGACGTCAGTGGCAGTCTAACAACCAGAGAAGTACTGCCACAGATTCAGCTACGACCACTTCCACAGGACAGACACAATGACTTGACTCTGATACCGCCTACCAGGGAACAACTGGAAGCACCCTTAGGTGGAAAGCTAGCCTTATTTTCCGTAAACTGGCATTACATTACAGGAGACAAATGGATTTTACAGACAATAGACAAAGGCTACAGGTTTCACTTCACACTCTACCAAAATAGAGAGGAATGCCAAACCTACCACCAAACCAAAAAACAAACGCTCTAGGACAAATCAACCACCTACTAAGGATGAGAGCTATAGAAAAGGTACCGCCTATGGAGCAAGGGCAAGGATTTTACTCCAGACTTTTCCTGGTACCAAGGAAAGAAAACCAATGGAGGCCTATTCTCGACCTGTCCACTCTGAACACATATCTCATTGTTCCAAAATTCAAAATGCTGACCCTACAGCAACTTCTTCCCATGCTGGGCAAGGAGTCTTGGCTGGTGACTCTAGATCTCAAGGAGGCATACCTGCACGTCCCTATACGACCAGATTGCAGAAGATACCTCAGATTTCTTGCAGGATCAGAGCATTATCAATTCTCAGCATTGCCCTTTGGCTTATCTACTGCGCCCAGAGTATTCACGAAATGCCTGGCATCAGTAATTGCTCATTGCAGGCTTCAGGGAATTCAGATTTATCCATACCTGGACGACTGCCTAATACAAGCGGACAACAAGACCAAATTAACAAAAGATTTGGAAAAGGTTATACAACTACTGCAAGCCCTGGGATACACAGTCAGCATGAAAAAGTCAAGGCTGGTACCATCCCAAAGGATAACATTCTTGGGTGCAGAACTGGACACATCAAATCAGATGGCATTTTTCACAGCAGAAAAGCAAAAGCAACTACCACTCTATTTCATGGCATTAACAACACAGAACCAACTTACAGCAAGGAAAGTCCTGCAAGCCCTGGGTTACATGGCATCCTGCATAATATTGATTCCACATGCCAGGCTGCATATGAGGAAGTTGCAATGGTACCTAAGGAATGTATGGTCTCAACACAAGCACAGTCTAGAAGCCCAGATTCCAATAATTCCATGCCTGAAACAAGAATTCCTGTGGTGGGCTCAGGCCTGTCAGTTGAACAGAGGGCTGCCTTTCCACAAACCTCACCCAAGCCAGACTATCACCACGGACGCCTCAGACCTAGGCTGGGGGGCACACATGGTGGACAAGTGTATACAAGGCCTATGGACACAAGACCAGCTGAACCTACATATAAATCAAAAAGAGATGCTGGCAGTGAAACAGGTACTTCAGACATTCAGACCTTTTCTTCAACAGGGTCATTTGCTGATAAGGATGGACAACACCACAGTCATGTGGTATATCAACAAACAGGGAGGCACACACTCATATCCTCTATGCCGGATGGCAGTGGACCTGTGGAATGTGGCCCTGAACCTCAACATTCAACTCCAGGCCAAATTTGTGCCAGGAAAAGAAAATTCACTAGCAGACACCTTAAGCAGAACTACCACGGATGCCCACGAATGGATGCTGCATCCAGACATCTTCAAAACCATTACAAAGAAATGGGGACTACCAGAAATAGACATGTTCGCATCCCCACACAACCACCAATTGAGGAAATTCTGCACAAGGACATACCACCCACTTGCTTGGAAGGTGGACTCCCTATCCTTCAGTTGGGAAAACCTGACAGCATATGCATTCCCACCTCTTCCTTTGATGCACAAAGTGCTACTGAAGATCAAAGAAGATCACCCAAGGATCATCCTGATAGCTCCAGACTGGCCGAGGCAGCATTGGTACCCGCTACTGAGGAGTATGTCTCGGACACACGCATGGCTTCTACCTCTAGTTCCTTTACTGCTAACACAGAACAACTACAAGATCCTACATCCAAGCTTGAAAACACTGCAGCTAGCTGCTTGGAATATTACATAAAACAAAATAACCTAGAATTATCTCAGAGGGTTAAAGACATTATCCTGGAGGCTCGCAGACCCTCCACAAGGAAGACTTATTCAGCCAAATGGAAAAGATACCTCATTTGGAGTGCAGCAAAAGGAGAAAATGTATCATTAGCAAACATAGCTAACATCCTGGAATACTTAACAGAACTTTTCCACAATGGCCTGTCTTACTCCTCCATTAAGATTCATGCATCAGCAATTTCAGCAGAATACAACATGGATCCTCCAGTCTTCTCTCATCCTCTACTCAGGCAGTTTCTGAGAGGAATTAAAAATGTAAAGCCTCCAAGGAAGCCACCTTTGCCTACATGGGACCTTAACTTTGTGCTGGAAAAGTTAACACTTCCCCCTTTCGAACCAGCAGCAACAGCAGAATTACAGTTCTTATCTTGGAAAACTGCTTTCCTGCTTGCAATCACTTCAGCAAGAAGGGTTTCTGAATTACAGGCATTAATGGCAGTACAGCCCTTCCTTATCTTCCATCAGGATAGAATGTCCTTGAGAACTAACCCTACTTTCATGCCAAAAGTGGTCTCCAGGGTATCATTGAACCAAGCAATCCACCTACCAACATTCTTCCCCAACCCACAGAACAGGGGGGAAAGACTACTACATACCTTGGATGTGCACAGGCAATTGCGCTACTATCTGGACAGAACCAAGACCAACAGAAAAACTGACCAGCTTCTGGTAGCATATGCAACAGGAATGGAAGGAAAAGCAATTTCAAAACAGACAATCTCAAAATGGATAGGAAATTGCATTAGATTTTGTTACTCTTTTCATGGAAAGACAACTCCAGAAAACATCAGACCTCACTCCACAAGGGCTACAGCCACTACTACAGCTTTCCTACGAGGAGTGGCTACCAAAGACATTTTAGAAGCTGCTACTTGGAGCTCCGTGCATACATTTGCCAAACATTATAATCTACCTTTATACTCCAGATCCTAAGCAGGTTTTGCAACTGCTGTTTTGCAAGGGATCTTAACTACACCATAATCATCTTAGTGCCTCCTCCCCCAGTTTGGCTATGGTATTCTACCCATATGTTAGGACTGCAGATGCATCCTTGAAGGACATAGTACAGTTTTGTACCTACCATAAATGTAGATGTCCGAGAGGTATGCATCTGCAGTCAGGATTACCCACCCTCCTTCCCCTCTGTGGTACTCCTAGGGTATTTGCCCATCTTGTAGCTAGCTGGGGGAATCTATTATGGTGTATTTGTTTGTATATATGTATATACATGCTTATATTGTTTGCTCTCTACTGTTTGGAATCATTTGCATTTATCCAAATTTAGCCTTCCTAGAGGGCACCTGGCATCTGGGGCAAGAAACACTGAGGAAAATGGCGTCGGCTGATGCCTTTATACCCAATTCACAGCAGCTATGACGTCGGGTGAAGTGCGACATCAGCCGAGGCCAGACCCAGACTTTGGAATCCGGCCGACCGAAGGGCTGCCTGAGGCAGGACAACCCATATGTTAGGACTGCAGATGCATACCTCTCGGACATCTACATTTATGGTAGGTACAAAACTGTACTTTGTTGGAGGCCATGGATTCTCTTTGTGAGGTATTTCAGTGGCCTTTCCTGTTGATGCAGATGTTTGGAAGAGGTACATCCCAAATGCGGTGTTATACTCAATTATTGGCCTAATGAGGGTGGAGTACTGAGAGATAATAACCTCCTTATTTCTGGATGCAATCCCTTTACTTATGAGATGAACCAAGTAAAGTTTTTTTTTTGACCACTGCCGCTACATGATGGTTGAATGTGAGGTTGTTGTCAACCTGAGTGCCCAGGTCTCTCACCACAGGTTTTGTGCTTAGGGGATTGCCATTGATGGTAATCTGTAGGGGTCGTGTTTTTGCCGAATGGTATGATACTTTTTTTGCATTTAGCTTGAGGCCATGACTTTGGCACCGGTCATTAGTTGCTGCGAGACCCTCTTTATTTATTATTTGTTTAACATTTGTTAACTGTGAAAGTCCGACTTGGAACAAGGCCAATTTTCAGCGGAGGCCCAGGGAGAAATGCTCCAGACAACATGTCTTTGTAATGTGGGAGGAAACCAGAGCACCCGGAGTAAACCTACCCGAACGTAGGGAAGACATGCATACTCTGCACAGAAGGCACCCCAACCAAGAATTGAACCGGAGAACCTCTTGGTGTGAGGTGACAATGATGCTGCTGCACCACTGCAGTATGTTAACATCATTCGGGGGTCAGTGACAGCACCCAACTTAGTCGTCCTCAAACTTGGTCAGCCACAGGCCTTTTGTTTTTGCCTGGACCTCTGAAAAGTAGATGCCAAACAGTAGGGGTCCCAGGGCAGATCCCTGAGGAACTCCACTAGTGACAGATATGCTATCAGAGGTGGAGGTGCCTATTTTGACTTTAAGGGTCCTGTCAGTGAGCCAGTTGGCCACCCGCGTGATGAGATAGGGATTTATGCCAAGCTATGTTAGCTTTTCAATGATGCCCGAGTGGGGGATTGTGTCAAAGGCCTTGGCCAAGTCAAGGTAAGCTGTATGCACTGACTTTCCCTCATCCAGGACGTTGGTGACTATCTCAAAGAAGTCAACGAGGTTCAACAGGCAAGATCTGCCCTTGACAAATCTGAACTGGGTAGGGTCAAGTGCTTGGCGATTGCCTATGTCCTTGTTTATGAGATCCATAATAATATGTTCCATGGCTTTACAGATCGGACTTGTCAAGCTAATGGGGTGATAGTTTCCAGGGTCAGTAGTGGCACCACTTTTGCGCAAGAGGATGACAATGGGAGTTCTCCACTCTGCTGGAATGAAGCCTGTACTTAGGCTGTGGTTGAATAGGGTGCTCAATGGCGAAGCCAGTTCTTGCTGGAGATGGTGCAGAATACATCCTGGGATACTATCAGGTCCCGTGGAAGCTGTGTTCTTTGCCTTGGATAGGGCCTGCAACACTTGATCTACGGAGAGGTGAGGTGTGGAACAAGTATCAGAGATGTCGAAAGGGCCTTTGTGGGGGGACAGGGGGGTGAAGCTTGTGCTGAACCTATCTGCTAGCAGGTTGGCTAAGTCAACAGGATCAGTGTAAGTGATACTGGCAACAGTTTCTTCCTTTTGTTGTAAAGCCTGTTGATAGAGAATGTCCACCAAACAGGTTTATGTTTCCTTGAGAAGCAGGTTTTAGTTCTGTTTGGTATGGCTGAGTCCATGCAGCTGTACAGGTGCTTGTATACTGCATTGGCGTACTGTTCAGCATAGTTGTCTGCATGCTCTGAGGGGGGGGCAGTGGTGTGAAGCTACAGGTAACCCTCCCTTAGGAGGTTTAAGTCAGCTTTTTAGCTTGATTAGGGCTGGGGGGTATAGAAGCTTCAAATGAGACAGTCCAATGATTTGATCCCAACAGGGAAGAACATACTATGGGAGTGGTGCAGCAGTCACCCATGTTGGTGAGAATGAAATTCAGAATGTTATCTCCACTTGTGGGGGATGAGACAAGCTGGTCTAGTGCGTTAGAACTAATGAAGTCAAGGAATCGTTGAGAGTGCATTAGTGCAAGAATAGTTCACCCAGTCTATGGTAGGGTAGTTGAAGTCACCACAGATCAGGGTGTTAGGGGGTACCTTGGTGGAGTCAAGTAGATCCAGGTAAGAGGAGTGGGTGTCCTGAGTCATGGAGGGGGGTCTATAGCTAGCTATAACTCGGATGGATGTCTTACCAACTGTCAGTTGCACCTGGAGTAGTTCCAGTGCGTCATGCTGGCAAGCTAGTCTGGAGGCGTGCCTGTCCTTAATGAAGACAAAGGCTCTACCACCCTTAGTCTTCCCAACCTCATTTTGGGGTCAGAATGTATGGAATGAGATATAGCCTAGTAAGGCAGGGGTGCTGTTTGCAGCTCTGAACCAAGTTTCCATGACTGCACAGACATTGACATCTTCCAGTGCAAGGAGAGCCTCCAGTGAGTCAATTTTCAAGTTAAGGCTTCTAGCGTTAAGCAGCATGACCTTCAATTTGCCTTTTGACAGATCTTTTATGTTGGAAGGTTTGTCTTTGGATATTGCCTAAAAAGGCACAATGGGGGAGGTAAGAGCCTTGGCCAGGGTCCAGAAACCCAGTGGTCACAGGTGAAGGCCATCTCTGGCAAAGCATTGAGGCCTGTCGACCATGTCATCCCAGGCAGACAGATACTGGATCCCCTTGGAATGACACTGGAAACTAAGCCAGTTGTTGAATTCAATTACTTTTTGTTGGTATTGTGGTATCATTCTTGGTGAAGGTAGGATGCTGCTTAGTGCTAGGGTCATTCTAGGTCACATAATCTAAATAGTCCTGGGAGGTACGTCTCAAGTCATTCACACCAACATGGACAATGACAGAGTCGTGCTTGTACTTGTTGTGGAGAGACTTAAGTGTGTGCATGATGTGGCGGATTCTGGCACCAAACAGACAAGCGATCGTGACCTTCTCCTTGTCGAGCCTAGTGAGGGGGACATCTAGGTGTCTCACAGTTGAGTTACCAATGACTAGTATGTTTGCTTTATTATTATTTGTGGGCTGTGATGGTTTATTGACCAACTCGACTAAACACAGTAACAAGAAAAACAGTTGGTACCACTAGTGCATACGAGGCACACTGCTGCGAATAAATATTCATGAAGTAATACAACCAGCGTAACTTTTATTAAAACAATAAACGTAAAACACACTCTTGGCGTTTTTCGTTCAGACTAGTGCCCGAACTTCTTCAGACAAAACACTGACACGTGAAAATCCACTTGTTTAAATAGTAAAAGCCCTCTTAATTCCATTAAGTAAATTGGATCAATTAGTTCAGTAATTTCTGTGCGTTTAAAAATACAGGAACTGAACTTAAAGGCTACATATTCGCCAAATGTTGTTTCAAATGCGTTACATTCACTTCTCGATATAATTGATGTAAAACATAATAATAACAACAAGACATCACAATAATGGAACCAATACGTACACATTTTAAATGTAGCAGTGAGACGTTAAATTCAATGTTTTAGAATAGTCTTACTGCTATAACATCTCCTACTCTGTGTATGTTACGTTGTCATGACTAAAGGCAATACATTATGCACTAGCGTTAAGTTAATCAATGCTGGAAAAAGCTCAAAATGATAACCTTCGTTAAATTGTTAAAGTACCAAATGGAAGAAGTCCCAAAACCACTCTCCCAGTAAAGGAAGCTATCTTGTTCTGCATAAATTGTAATAATTGTAAAAAATATAAAATAAGTAACTTCAAAGACAACATAAAAGACCAAGGGCTAAAAAGAATTGTACTACCTAATAGCTAAACATGTTTATCTAAATAAACTTCTGAGTTTTAATAGGCATGAGATTGAACAAACTTCATTAAGTCCGGGTTCTTTATAAGCTGCTAAGCGAATTTGCCAACTAAGTTCTTTCTTTTCTAGTTCTAGTTTCAACAAGCTTTCGTTCACTAAATTTGGTACACTCATGTGTACTTGACTAATGTCCATAAATTTAAATGAGTGATCAGTATTTATTACACAATGCCTCGCTATGTGATGTGAGTGGTGTAGTGTTTGTGCTGGCAAGTTCCTCTTTGTCAGGAGTACTGACTATGGTGCAAGAGATCATGGACTCCAGGTTACTAATGTATATGCATTTCTCTCAGGTGGAAGAATTATGTGCTAGGAGAAGAGGGTTGCCAGTAAACATGAGGTGGTTTGGTACACTGTCTCAGTATGCCCATGTTGACCAGGCTGGCAGGAGAAACTAATGGGAATTGTCCAGACATAATGTTCCGAATGCTTGGGCAGACTTATGGAGAGAGGGTTTTGATAAGGGTTTGTCCACCAGAGTGTAGACCACAAGAACCTTCTTAAATGTAAAGTAACTGGCCTGAAGCACAAGTGCTAAATCCAAAGCTAAGATGCTTAGAATAACAGATAAATTGAATCAGGCTACTAAGAAGCAGTAATAAATGCAGCAGAATAAAAGCACTTGAACACTTAAGAGCACACAGCAAAAATAATGTAGTGAAGTATGAAGAACACAATTACAGTTAAAGCAGCTGAATAAAGTGTTTGTAAAGTTTTTTTTTTAAGTGGAGAGGCAGGAAACAGAAGATAGTTCAAGATTAGGGAACTAAGGGGGTTGGCCTTCCCAAATGCCCTCTCTCTCTGCTCAGTACACTGAGCTGATGAGATAGGACAGGGAGGAGTGTCGAAAGTCAAAGAAGCAAGGGTTAGTCCTACCCAAATGATCTCACTGCACCAGGTTGAGTGATCAAATGAGATTGGACTGGAAGGAGTGATCAAAATCAGATTTACAGCAGGGGTGGGCAATTCCAAAGCCACCATGTTTAAGACTGCAACAACACTTGGGAGGGGGTGAGAAAAACAAACAGCGTAGACAACAAAGGACAGAAACAATAAAGCAAATATATAAGTACAGTACAGTGCAAATTGAGTTGCAAAAAAGTGTACTTATCAGTTTAGTATATCAGATGGTCATAGAATCCAGCACAGCCAGGAATTTTAGCTCCTCTATATCAGCTGTGTACAAATTCACAGAAATTAAGTCTGTACTAGAAGTGCAGCACAGAAAATGCACCTCAGGCAATGACCAACACCTAAGATGGGCTGGCTCAACAGCCCCCCACCTGAAACTAGCTACAGAGCTACCCTGAGAAACAAACAGTGCAGTCAGCAAAGGACAGAAACAATAAAGCAAATATATAAATACAGTACAGTGAAAATCGAGTTGCAAAAAAGTGTCCTTATCAGTTTGGTATATCAGATGGTAATAGAATCCAGCACAGCCAGAAATTTTAGCTCTGCTATGTCAGTTCTGCACAAATTCACAGAAATGACATCAGTCTGTACGGATGTCTACTGGCTGGGGGAGTGGTGAAAAGACTTTGGTATTCAGGCTGGCCATAGGATTCTGCACATCAGGAAGACTCAACTTGAACATCATCATCAGCCCCATTTTTCTATATGGGATTGCGGTATTGTGTTAACTGCCAACCATCTCTCTTGATTTAGTGCTACACTCCTGCCTTCTTCGATACTCATGCCTAACTGTTGCAAATCTTTCACACAATCCATTCACGTCTTTGCTGGATGTCCTCGTTTCCTCTTACTTCTTCCTGTCTGTTCCAAATCTTCTTCACTAGATTGTCTTCTGCTTTTCTGCACATGTCCAAACCACCATAATTTGTTCTCTCTGATATTTTCTACAATTGAAGCTACTTTGGCGGCTTCTCTTATATTCTCATTTCTTCATCTTTCCTACAGTGTGCAACTTACCACCCTTATCAGGCACTTAATTTCCGTCACCGCTAGCTTCCTTATCTGCTCTGCTATTACTGCACAGGTTCCTGTATCATACAGTAGTACGGGTCGTACCACTGCCTTGTACACCTTACTTTTCAGCTTCTTTGGCATTCTTCTGTCATGTTCTACACCTGAGACTCTATGCCATTTGGCTGCAGACCCCCGATTCTAGCTTTGACTTCTTCATTCAGACTCCCCTACTCCTCAACTACCCCTTCCATATTCTTGAAGCTATTTACTTGTTCCACCATCTTCCCCTCTGTCTTAATTCTCAGCCGCTTCTGATTTCTCCAGTTTGCTGCCATTACCACAGTTTATTTGTGCTTAGTTTCATCACATGTGCCTTCAGTTTTGCATTCCATTCCTGTATTCTTTGCTGAAGTTTTTGCTCAGAGTCTGCCTGCTAATGCCCCGTAAGTTGCCTCTCAGTATTTTGGTAACAAGTAAACTTTTCCATTTCTTGAGAAATCTGCAGTGTGACCTGCTTGTATTCCTAACCAACATTAAGTACAGAATTAATTTTCCATAATCCCCCTTCTGTGGGAGCTGGGCCCGCTCCATGCTTTCTCCCCATTTCTTTTGATGATGACATTCATTCAGAAAACCAGACTTGTCATTGCTAAGGTTATTCTTACAGTGGCTTTCTAGGATTGTCAGATGTAGTACCCCTACTCCATCCTTACCTTCTGGAGAATGTGTTGTACCTTCAGCCATTCAAGGTGCGTCTGTTTCATCCATCAGTCACACCCATCCCAAGCTATACTCTCTAAAAGTGGCACTGTGGCTTCCAAGTACTGTTAATAGCCAAGAAAGCAGATATGTTTGATACATTATTAGAAATAATTTAATCTTTCACTCAAAAACTTATAAGGGCAAAAGATAAAGGGACTGAGTTTTCTTTCTGAACTCCAAACAAGGGTCTGGAACCCTTTTCAGCCCCTAGCTCTTCTGTTTTTTACTACTAATCCAAAATGTATTATTCTGGTTGCCATCTTATCTCTAACTTTATTTCTGGAATAGCACTTATTCTCTTGCTTCCCTTAAAGTCTATAATGTTGTTTTATATAGCACATTTAAAATTAGGTCTTCCATTTAAGACCTAGTTCCACTCGGGGACATGTACCTTTATGTTAGAAAAGCATAATATTGCATCACTTGAACCCACAGCCTCTGTAGAATTAAAATACCTGTCCTAGATGGTATAGCCAGATGAATTGGTGTATATGAATTTGATTTCACAAATGCATAATGAAGCTATTAACTGTTTTATATGCTGCTTAGATGGACAAAAATGAGCATTCTCAGATCTTTGTAGTCGAGCAATATACTTAAATTTGCGCATACCAATGCACATTACATTCAGTGATGGGTCTGATAAGGGAAGGATACAATGGTAAGAATACTTATTTGGATACTGAAGATACTCTGTTGGAAATTAACTTGGCCAAGTATAAGGATTTCCTGACTATGGTGGAAGCATGATGATTGAGAGAGTTGCCCATGCGAGTGCCCAGGTTTCTAAAGACCGTATTTATCTGAAGAGGAGTACCTTTTATAACATATGAAGTAGGACTATATATTTTTTGTTTTGTTTTATTGAATGCTACTATTTTGTACTTTTTTGCATTTAACTTACGGTTGTTTTCAGTATACCAGGTATGTGCATATTTGAAACTTTCTTGGAGCACATTAGTATCAGTAGATAAGATAAGCAGACAAGTATCCAACTCAGTAAGTATACCACACTTCTAAGTTACTGACTGGGGTGTCTGTAAAATAAATGTCAAACAGGTGGGGGCCAGCACTGGTTCCTTTGGGACACCATTACTTGCAATTTTACATTCCGAGATGGTACTAGCAACTTTTACAAAAGGGAATACATGGCCTAGCAAACTTCCAATCCACCAGGTAAGATAAAGATCCACATTAAACTTGTCTAATTTTTCAGTAATCCCAACATGTAGGATAGTGTCAGAAAACATAGCCATGTCATGAATAAACAGCATGCATTGAGTGACCATTGTCCACAATCTCAGAAACATTTTCAAAAATGTTAACTAAGTTCAGGAGACAGGACCTCCTTTTGACAAAGCCAAAACTGAAAGGCGTATAGATAATTTATGTTATATATGTCTGGGTAAATGAGCTCTGCTGTGATCCATTCTTTGGCTTTGCATGTAGGTGAGCATACCTCTTTTTAGAGTTGTAAGTGTGCCAGTCAGTGCTTAGGTAGTTGGAGTCCCCTAACAAGATATTTGGTTTGATATTTAACTTGTCATTGTATTAAGGTAACTTCCATGATCATTAGGGGACATTGATGGGGATCTGTACCTAGGAATGATGTAATAGTTGGGCTTGTTAAGGGTGATGTGGATCTCCAGGTTAGGGTCATAGGCAATTTTATGTGAGATGCACCCTGACAGTTACCTAGTGACACTGGTATAGAGGGAGTGCTGCAATTGCATTGAAACCATGTATCAGTAACTGCACAGACATGAATGTGTTAGAGTTGCAGGAGGACCTCAAGTTCTTTCATCTGTCTATTTAGACTCAGAAGCATTACCATAAAGTTGCCCAAATTTGTGTTTCAGCTTGCTATGTAGGAATGTCCATTAGGGATACTCAGCCTAAAAAAATATATATTGGGAGCACAGGCTTTAGCTAGTATGTGGAACCTTCAGCATGAGAAGAATAATACATCACTTTCAGAGCTAGTTTACTTTATTTCAGAAAAGATGTTCTCTTGCTTCGTCTTCCTGGAATAAAAGAATTTTTGGTGAAATAGATTATTTGTCCTGTGGGGGTTAGTACTGATGAGGGTGGTCAGCAGTTATTCTCTTCAGCTTCTTACCCAAACATATCATCATTGGCAAGACAGTTAATTTCTAAGAAATAATCAAAGACAGAAGTCATTTTGGGGTTGGGGAGAGTAAACGTCTCTATGAATTTCCTTTGATCTGATGTTGTCCTTTTCATTTGTTCCTCAGTGATTGGATATTGGATCTGATGTCAGATCCACTCGACTGCATTTACTAGACTCTTGGATCCAACTCTTGAGCTCCTCCCTGTACTACCTCAGATCTCATTTGCAATCGTATCACTTCAGATGCAGATTCTTCTCAGAGAGCTTTTTGAGGTATTTTTTCCTTACTGTAAAGTCAAGCGCCATATTTATCTAAAACTTACTTTTTTTCTACTCTACCCACCTCCCTTACCTAGTCTCTGAGTTTTTGAGTTTGATCTTTGTGGTAGTTTTTTTCTCTTTTTCTTCTACCTCAAGGTAGCTGTCAGTACCATTGTAGTCCTTTTTCTACCCTCTAGAGGGTATTTTGTTTTACCTACCATTGTTAATAGTCTAAAAAAATAAATAAATTAAACTTTTAAAAACAACACCTTGTTGGCAGGCTCACAACTCAAAAATGGCTAGCAAGTAAATGAACAAAAGAGTATAAAACTGCTTAGTGTTTTCTTTCCAGTTTATTTTTACACACACGGAACTTCTTCAGAAAATAAGATGTTAAGTTGTCAATCTCGCCTTCATTCTTGCTTGATGGGTTCGGAGCCGATCCTCGGCTCCGACTCGGCACTTTGCTAAGCTCGAGAGTCACTTTTACCAGCTCGAGGCAGCCCCATATCCCATGATGCAAGGCGGTAAGTACCCAGATCTTGTTTGCCGCTTCGCTGATGAGGTCCTCCTTTTACCAGCTCCTGGTAAGTGTTTAAATTTAAACTGCTTTTAGCCCCTTTTCACTTAAAACTATTTTTTCTTAGAAATCTTTCATTTTAGTTAGTTGTAAGCCCCTTTTTGACTAAATTTATCCTTCCTCCTTAATTTTTTTAGTCAGGCCTTCCTTCCCTCCCATCCCCCCCCTGTCAGGGTGTGTGTGTGTGTGTGTGTGTGTGTGTGTGTGTGTGTGTGTGTGTGTGTGTGTGTGTGTGTGTGTGTGTGTGGTTTTTACTGCTTATACTTTAATTTTAATTGTTTGTTTGGGACTGTGTGTACTGTTTTTGTATCCACTATGTCCAAAGAGCAGAGGGTCTCAGGCTTTAAGAAGTGTGACTCGTGCTGTCAGAAGATGTCTCTGACAGACGGTCACACTTCTTGTTTATACTGCCTGGGACCTCTCCACCTGCAGGACTCCTGTGCAATATGTCACTCTTTTAGCCAGAGAGTCCTGCAGGAAAGGAGAAACAAACTCATTTTAAGGGGACTCCTTAAACTGGAGGGCTCCCCGGCCAAATCGGCTCCGGGAAAGCCTTCCAAGTCTAAGGCCCAGGCTTCTGTTCCAAAGCCTTCAGCCTTGGCTCTGACTTTGTCGGAGTCGAGATCGGCTCCGGCTGGAGCCGATTCGACCTTGGCTAAATCTTCGGCACCGATGACTATCGGTGCCGATACTTCTATGGTCACTTTGGTGTCGGTTCCGAGTACTGGCTCCGACCACCATGTGGCCCAGGCTTCGGTGTCGGCGCCGACCGGCACCGCTATTTTGATGCCTGCATCGGCTCCGGCTGGAGCCGATGCATCTAGATCTTCGCTCGGAGCCGTAAAGTTATCGGCTCCGACTGGATCAGTGGGTTTGTCGGCTCCGATGGTTCCTTCGAGGAAGAGGTTCAGGTCCCCCTCTTTGGAACCGATTCTGTCGGCTCCGGCCTCACCTCTTCTTTCGGAACGGAGCCATCGGAGCCGATCATCTAGGTCGTCCAGGTTATCTGACCATGATTTAGAGAGGGTGGTAAGCAGATTATTAAAATCACAGGCACTGGCCCAGATGCTTCATAGTCCGTCTCAACAGATGACTATTAGTCCACACCCCCTTCAAGTTCCTCCTTCGACTCTACAACAGAGTTTGGAGCTGGAGTCTACGGGAATAGTTACGGCTATGGCTGAGGGCAGATACCCCTCCTTCTGCACCTTCAGCATCTACTCTTATCTCCTCCTTGAGACCTTCCTTGGAGGGATTCGGTGGTCAGGCTTCCCTAGTCTCCTCCGAGGGGGTGAGTGGCATCGGACCCTTGTCCGACCCCGCTCTTCCCCTTGGAGCTTGACCTTGGTGAGCTCGGCTCCGACATCTGCCTCGAGCCTTCCCTTTCGGTGGGCCCGGAGTCCCAGTTTCTTTGGAGCGGGTTCTCTCGGATCTCCCTGGGAGGGGCCGAGGTGATGAAGAGTGTGCTGGCCACTGGGCTCAGTCAGCAGTCTATTCCCTTAGCTCCTCCCTCTACAGTGCCTGTCGATATCTCTTCCATCTCTCTTGCTCCCGGACCTAGAGATCCACCGCCTCAGGTTTCCCCACTGGGAAGAACCCCCTCTTCCGAGGATTCTCCTGACCAGTCAGGAGATCCTCCGCACAAGAGGACTTGTAAGAGGAAACACCTGGACTCCCCTGAGTCTACCACTTCAGATACCGACTTAGATGAGTCGGAGGGATCCCCAAGATCCCCCCTCTGAGGATGTCTCCTTTTCAGACATCCTACAACTCCTAAAACAGAGGGGAAACTGGCCCTCCATAAATCCCTCCGAGGATGAGTCGGTATACCTAGAGGCGTTTGGATCTCGACCCTCCACCTCCTGGGTGTCTCCACCTTCGACCCCTTATGGAGGTTATTGCTCGAAAGGCTTGGGCTGCTCCTGATTCTGTAGAGCCAGTTCCTAGGAGGCCGTCTAAATTTATTACAGCCCCTTCTGAAAAGCAATTCCGTACAAAAGGTGTCCCTGTTGATGCCATGGTGGTGGCGGCCGCCACTAAGAAGGAACTTGCAGATCCTTCTGTACCAGTCCATCCTCCTAATAAGGATTCTAGGACCATGGATAGGTATGTGAAGCGGATGTTCTCCTCAGCGAACTTTGCCATGCGTTCGCTGAACTATTTATGTCACTTCACCAGACTCCAAAGGGACATCCTTAAAGAACTAGGTGAAGTAGTGCAGGATCCTACGACTGCAGGGGCTCAAGAAAAGATTGCTTCTCAGCTAGGAATCCTTAATTCTATAGCTAACTCCTCCATGCGACTGATCTCGTATGCAGCAGATGGAGCGAGTAGAGCATGGTACAGGAGTGGCTCTTAGACGTCAATCCTGGATGCGGCTCTGTAATTTTGCAGATCCCTTTAAGGCGTCCTTCACTAATTCTCCCTTTGATGGGTCAGCATTGTTTGGCCCTCAAGTGAAGGATACATTGACCAGGTGTGAGCAGGATGGCAAGACTCTTTCTGCCGTAGGGGTCTGTTTTTCTACCCTCTAGACCTTACCCCAAAGGTCAGAAGGGCGGAAAAATGTGGTTCCGTAAATCCCAGGGAGTCACGCCAGACGCATGTGGTCAGTTTACCCCCAGAGGCAGAGGGGGTAATAATAACAGACGCCGCCCTAGAGGCAGAGGGGGTCCACAAAACCAGGGAAGCAGAGAGCCTCTCTCTGACAAGCCCTTCCAGCATCCCTGAGATGTTGCCCGGCTGTCCATCCTTGGAGGCAGTCGGGGGAAGACTATCGCTGTACCCAGAAGCCTGGCATTCCCTCTCTCAAGACAGATGGGTACAGTCGATCATATCCGAGGGTTACAAGATTCCTTTAGAGGAAAGTCCTTTCACTCACAAAAATTCCCTTCCAGATGTGCCACCCGGTCTAAGGGAAATTGCAAAGTTAGAAGTATCAAAGCTTCTACAAAAAAGAGCCATTCAGCCAGTTACAACAGACCATTCAGAGCCCGGAATCTACTCAAGATTCTTTTTGGTCCCCAAAAGGCGGAGACTGGAGACCAATATTGGATCTCAGCAGACTCAAGTCTGTGAGAAAGACAAGATTTCGAATGGTCACACTTCAATCAATTTTGCCCTTCCTAGACAAGGACAACTGGATGTGCTCAATAGATCTTCAGGACGCGTACTATCACATAAAAATTCACAGACGCTCCAGAAGGTTTCTCCGCTTTCGGCTGGGGTCCAGTCATTTTCATTTCAGAGCCCTGCCCTTTGGTCTCACTACAGCCCCCAGAGTGTTCACCAAATGTATGGCAGTGGTCACGGCTCACCTGAGACGTCAAGGATTCCAGGTGTTTCCGTATCTCGACGACTGGCTCCTTTCAGCCACCACCAGGCATCAACTTCTCCAAGCCAGGGATTACACCCTAAATCTCTGCACTCAGTTAGGAATTTCGATCAACTACGAAAAATCCTCCTTATTGCCCTGCCAGTCTATTACTTTCATAGGCGCAAACTTAAACACTGTTCGGATGTCAGCAACCCTCACAGACCAAAGAATCTCAGATATCCAAAGTCACGTGCATATCAACCTTGCCAGCAAAAAGGTGCAAGCCAGAATGGTTCTGAAGGTGTTGGGCCTCATGGCTGCGGCCATTACACTTCTTCCCTTGGCCCGCTTCTACATGCGTCTTCTTCAATGGATGTTGTTCACCCAGTGGTCTTACCAACAACTTCCCACGCGTCACCAAATCCTGGTGACACAAATTTGCAAGAATCATCTATCATGGTGGATTTCTTCTCCCCAGATTCATCAAGGCAGACCCTTTGTATCTCCGGCCCCGGTAGCCACAGTCACTACGGACGCCTCCCTGATCGGGTGGGGGGGGTCATTATCAGGGCAGGATGGTTCATGGGATGTGGCAACCGTTCGAATACCACCTGCACATAAATGTCCTAGAGATGAGAGCAGTGCTTTTGACGTTGCAAGCCCTCAACGACTTTCTTCCCTTGGGAACAATTGCAGTTCACACAGACAACATGTCTGTAGTATGGTATATCAACAAACAGGGCGGAACCAAGTCCTACCCCTTGTGTCGAGAAGCTCTCAGACTTTGGCAATGGGCGATCTCCTCTCATCGGTTTCTGGTAGCAATGCATATCCCTGGGAAAACCAACATTCTAGCGGACAGATTGAGCAGAACTATTCTCATGCCTCACGAGTGGTCTTTCAAACAATCTATAGTGGAGGAGATTTTTCTAGAATGGGGCCGTCCATGTTGCGATCTTTTTGCTACTCCCCAAAACAGCAAATGCCCAGACTTCTTTTCTCTCTTCCCACTGCCAGGCCATCCCCCCAGAGACGCTCTAACCCAGGATTGGCCCCAGGGACTTCTTTATGCCTTTCCTCCTTTTCCCTTGATTCCACAAGTACTCCAGAAAGCCACCGTTTTGAGAGCCAAAATGATTCTCATTGCTCCCTATTGGCCTCGACAGATTTGGTTCCCGTTCCTCCATTGTCACCTATTGGTGCAGCCGTGGCATCTGGACCCAGTGCCAGACCTTCTGATTCACCAATCGGGTCAGCTGCATCGGTCTATCCCTTCTCTCAACCTCACAGCTTGGTTGCTCCACTTCCTTCCTTAGCCAGGCTTCCTATGATCTCTAATCCTGTTAGGGATATCATAGTGGCTTCCCTTAAATCCTCTACTAGAAGGATTTATACCAGCAAGTGGAAACGCTTCTCTTGTTGGGCAAGAGCTAAAAATATAGATCCTTTACTGCCCCTGTTCATGCAGTTTTGGATTTCTTAGCGGAAATCTTTCACTCGGGCTCTTCATCTTCCACGGTCAAAGTTCAGTTGGCTGCTATCTCGAACTTTCATGTTGGGTTTGCAGATCACAACATTATGTCCCACAGGCTTTGTAGAGCCTTTCTAAAAGGAATTTTTCTCCTTAAACCTCCAGTCAGGAGTCCTCCTCCTCAATGGGATCTAAATCTAGTGCTGACATCCTTAATTCTTCCTCCCTTCGAGCCAGCTGTTTCATGTTCCCTGAAGTTTCTTTCATGGAAAACACTCTTTCTTGTTGCTATTACCTCGGCAAGGAGAGTGTCAGAACTTCACGCTCTCTGTTCGTCCCCTTATTTGGTCTTCCACAAAGACAGGGTATCCTTGAGAACTAATCCAACCTTTTTGCCTAAGGTGGCCTCGAAAAATAATTTGAACCAATCTATTGACCTCCCTGTATTTTTCCCTATTTACTCAAACAGATCGGAACAAAAATTACATTATCTTGATGTTCACCGCCAACTCGGATATTATTTGGACAGAACAAAACAATTCAGGAAATCCGATCAGCTCTTTCTTTCTTATGCTGAAAATAAGAAAGGCCTTCCTGTCTCCAAAGTGACCTTATCTAGATGGATTTCTTCCACCATCTCCGAAATCTATCAGCTCAGGGGAAAACAGCTGTGCTCAAAACCGAAAGCGCATTCAACCAGAAGCTTAGTCACTTCCACAGCTTTTCAGGCTAGACTTCCATTAGACACTATTTGTGCAGCAGCCACTTGGGCCACTCCTCATACCTTTGTTTCTCATTACAAATTGGATTTGGCCTCCAGGGATAGAGCCAGTTTTGGCTCTACAGTTCTCAAGAGTCTGTTCCAGTGAGCCACTCAGGATAGAGGTGCTAGGGACGCGGTCCCATCAAGCAAGAATGAAGGCGAGATTGACAACTTAACATTGAGAAGTTATGTACCTACCATAACGTTCCATGTTAGTTGTCTTCTCTCGCCTTCTTTCTTGCGACCCTCCCTCCTGCCCCCTGGCTTGGACAGACCTTTTTCTCTCCCTATATGGAAGATTGCTTCTTAAGACCAGCTAGTTGTCTGGTCTTCCTTATAGCCCATCCTTTAGGCTTTTTGCCTTTCTTTCCTCCTGGGAAGTTTTTTGTGCTAGGTGTTATTGCCTTTAGGTACCAAACGAGATCTGGGTACTTACCGCCTTGCATCATGGGATATGGGGCTGCCTCGAGCTGGTAAAAGTGACTCTCGAGCTTAGCAAAGTGCCGAGTCGGAGCCGAGGATCGGCTCCAAACCCATCAAGCAAGAAAGAAGGCGAGAGAAGACAACTAACATGGAACGTTATGGTAGGTACATAACTTCTCATTACAATTCATTCAAGTCTATGAAACATTTAAAAAGCCCTCCAAAAAAAAACTTACCTAATCATTTACAGTCAATTAATGACATTATTTCCTGTTATAAAGTCATATATCTTTCTTAAAAGTATAGCACCCTAATATATCTTAAGAATAAAACCTAGTTAAAAAAGCTTTAACTTTAAAAGACATTTAACATTAACGTGCTAATTGAGCCCTGGTAACCAATCAGCCCTCAGGAAGACTTGCCACTTCAACTCTCTAACTTCTAAAACCTTGTTACAGCTTTCAGCAAAATGCAAGTCATTTACTTCTTCTAAAACTGAAAAATGAAACTTTCTAAAACCTACACAATTGAGCTTTCTTTCCTGTTTTTCTTTAGACGTGTCTGAGAAACTAATGGAATTCAAAACATGCACATCCTGTGGGCTTCAGATCCCTAACTCTGATGCCCACAGGGAGTGTGCCTACTGCCACAGAGCTTCTCATTTGAACACAGATTGCTCCATTTGTGCAGCCCTAATTCAAGAGCCCTTAGCAACTGTGGAAACAAGTTAGTTTTATAGGGATTGCTGCCACTTCTTTTTCTAGTTCAGGGGCTCAAACACCTTCAAATTCACCCATACCTGTTTGGAGGCAAAAGAATCAGGGAAGCAGTCTCCAACCTGCTCAACAAAGTCTACTCTGTCTTCAGAGCCTTCTCCAAAGATTTAAAAGAAACTGGACCCAACCTCCAAGGATCCAAAAAGTAAATAGTTGGATCCCACATCCTCAGATCTGAAAACTACTTAAAGTCTCTGAGAACCCGGTCCCCAGCATTCTATGTAGAGCCTGTTTCTCCTTGGCTTCATTCTCCGTTCCTTTAGGAGACCCTGAGGAGGAGTGTCAGCCCCAGTCCACCACTTCCTCCAGGTCCTTCAGGAGTCTTTCAGAAGCCAAAGTGGATAAGAAGATGAGGCAGTTCCTCAGAGCTGAGATTCAGATGGGGGTTATCCTGACTCCATCTCTCATCGGATCCATGAGTCTCCCTACTACAATCCCATGCAGTGATCTCTCCTTCTCTGATCTGACCAATGCTTTCAGAGCCCTAGGATCTGAGAGATAATGTCTGAGCCAAAGATGGCTAGATCTTCGCTTCCAGCTGCTCTGCTGACTTGTTTGGCACATATTTCTTTGGACCAGGATGAGTCTTTGAGCCAAAGTGTTGGTGCCAGGTCCTGGAGGCTGGGTTCCATTCCAGTCCCTGTCCTTTAGAGCTTTGGCATTAGACAGCTTGGCTCCAACTCCCCCTTCAAGGCACAAGTCTGGGCAGGGTCAAGACATAGTAGCATCGGCAGCTACAGCATATCCAGGTCCTTCTGCTTTTGAAGTAGTAGAGAGGGTCTTCTCTCGTTCCAGAGATTCAGCTAGTCTAATGTTTTCAGATCCTACACCCCTGCCTCATTTAGGTCCAAGTTGTGATCATCTCAGGCCTATTTCACAGGGACAGATGGCCCCATCAAGTGTCCAGACAGTCCACTTTGAGGACTTTCCCCTCTCTTCAGATACCTCTCCAGATCATTCCACTGAGAATGCTCCCTGAAAGAGATCATTTAAGAGAAGAGACAGACTCCCCTCAGGAGTCTGTCACCGAAGACACTGACTTCGATGAAGGGGAGGAGTCCCCCAGATCTCTACCAGATAATGTCCCCTTCAGAAACGTCTTGGAAATTCTCACCCTAAAGAGTGGTTGGTCCTCTGATACCCCCTCCCAAGAGGACTCAGTGTTTCTGGGAGCTTTTGGGTCTGGCCCATCTATGTCTTGGGTGACTCCTCCGGCAGATGAGTTTGTAGATCCAGTCTCTTACCGGGTTTGGAAGGAACCGGATACTGTAGAACCCATTCCCCTTCACGCTGATAAATTTCTTGCTTCAGCTGAAGACAGGAGAAAAGGAGTTCCTGTTGATGTTATGGTTGTGGCAGCTGCCACAAAGAAGGAGCTGGCAAAGCAGAGCTCCTCTGTCCATCCCCTAACAGAGAGTCCAGGGCTTTGGACAGATTTGGAAAGTGCATTTTTGCTTCAGCGACCTTTGCCTTACAGTCTCTGTATTATTTGACACATTTCACAGAATTACAGCTGAATTCTTGATTTGACTAAGGAACTTTCCAAATGTCTCACAGTCCATGTCCTTGGAGGACTACAAGAAGTCCTCTTCACAGCTGGCCACTCTCTTGTATATCTGTAATGCATCCATGCGGCTAATTTCACATGCTGCAGAGGTTACCTCAAAGGGCAGCGGGTTCAGGTATAGCCATTAAGAGACATGCCTGGATGCACTTGTGCGACTTTGCAGAGCCTTTCAGGTCTTCAATACTCCCTTTGATGGAATGTCTTTGTTAGGCCCTACTATAAAGGAAACACTTTCCCAGAGTGAACAGGATGGAAAAACACCATCTGCCACAGGGATACACTTTTCTACCCCTCAACAATCCTTTTCCAGGAATCAGAGGAGGCACAGAAATGTGATGTGAAATTGTCCTGTCTCATCTTCATTCTTTACTGATGGATTTGGAACTGACCCTCAGTTCCGACTCAGTCGCTTGCTAAAGCTCGAGGTCTCAAACCAGCTCCTGGCTCCATACCTATCCCATGATGCTCTAGTGCCTTCCTCAGATCTTGGTTGCCGCTGAAACAGATCTGGTCGTTACCAGCGATTTTGGAATCCTTCTTGCTAGATTTAATAGTTAGTTTAGTGTGTGTGTGTGTGTGTGTGTCAGGCTAACTTTCTTTTGGCTTTTATAATCGGTTTCCCGTTAAAGTTTGTAGTGTTTTTTGATATTTAGATTACAGTAGCCTTTATATATGTGTATATATATATATATATATATATATATATATATATATATATATATATAAATAGATAGATATATATATAAATAGATAGATATATATATAGATGTAATTGTGTGGTTATTTAGATAGTTAAAATAGTTCTGCTGTAAACTTGGACAAATAAGAGTTTGCAGTGCCTTTTGACATTTAGTTTAGAATAGTCATTGGTGTACCTTCTCATATATATATATATTTAGAAGTGTGTGGTTGTTCAGGTAGTAAATAGTTGAAATACTTCTATGGTAAATCCTTACCCATAAGAGTTTCTTGTTATTGTCTTTGTGTGAGAGTGTAATTCGCAAAACGCTCTAAGTTAGAGGGCCTTTAACCCATTTTAATTAGAGGGTTTATTACTGAGTGTGTGTGTGAGAGGGCATAATGTCAAAACAGAAGGAGCAGAAAGATCAGAAACCTTTGGGTTTTAAAAAATGCCCTAAATGTTCCCGGAAAATTCCCTTACTGATGGACATTCGGAGTGTGTCTGCTGTCTGGGACCACTCCACTTACAAGAATCTTGCTCAATTTGTCATGCATTTAGTTCTAGGGTCCTCTAAAAAAGAAAAAAACAAATAGATTTTGAGGGACATGATAAAAGTCTTCCTTTTAAGAATTGTATGTATGTTTATTTGTATGTATTTATTTATTTATTTATTTTATTTTACATTTGTTAACTGGGCTAGTCCAACTGGATATATTTCCATTTTCAGCAGAGGCCTGGGGAGAAAAGCTCCAAAAGTAACATAAAAAAATTCACATTACAATTATGAAAGAAAAATTATGTTAAAAATAACAAGAGTATTTGTTAGTCAAAAGAATTCATTGTTATTTGAAAAACACAACATAAGGATTTTCTACATTAATATAAAAGAAAAAAATGTTAAAAAAAAATTAAAGAGCATTAGCTAAAGAGGTAATACTGTTTATGACACTAATATCTAAAAGGATAGGACACACATTCATGAGGTATATGAGGTAGCTTACAGTACGTACACAATTTCATTCATCTCAGTTCCTAGTTGTAAGAATAAATTAAGACAGTTATTACTTTCTAAGGAGAGAAAAAAGTAATTAATTAGCGGAGGAGGCAGTAAAAGAGATGGGGCAATAGCTAAAGCAGAGAATTAGTCAGGGTAGCAGCAAGGACATAACCATTTTGCTTTAAGATGTTTCTTGAGATTTTATTTAAAGAGTAGTAAGGAGGATAGTAAAGTTAGATCTGTTGGTAACAGGTTCCAATATTTTCTAGCGGTATTAGAAAACAAGGAGTCACCTGCCAAGTTATTGGACTTGCTTATGGTAGCTAGTAGTTTGGTGGAAGAGCATAAGGAATTGAGGTTTGTATAGGGGTAATAAGGTTAGAATGTATAGGTGTGTTGTTAGGTTGGTAGAAAATCTTGTGGACAATGGTAAGTTGGGAAAGTATCAAGATGTTTTTTAATTTGAGCCAGTCTAGCTGCTGTAGGTTCAGATAGTGGTGTGTTCTAAATGGGTTTCCAGTGGCAAATCTGGCAATATTGTTATAGGAGTTGGCTAGTTTAGCAAGATTGTTTTTCTTTAGGTTAGTATAAATTGGGGAAGACTAAAGTAGAGTTGAGATTAGATGAGAGTGGGCAATTGTAGTTCTGGCTGTTGGTGTTAAGAATGGTTTTATTCAGTATAGGGAGCCTAATTTTCTATTTACGGTTTTAATAGTGTTATTTATCTGGTTATCAAAGGTAAGGTTACTGTCAATTATGATTCCTAGCAGTTTGGTAGTAGAGTCGGGGGTTATAAGTGTGCCATTATTCGATTTGATAGAGAGATTTATAGGGGGGGACTTACTGTTAGGTGTGAAGAGCAGAAGTTTGTTTTTTTTAGTGTTCAGAAGGAGGCAGCGTTTTAAGAACCAAGTCTCTACTGTGTTAAATACTGTCTGGGTTAGAGATTGTAGTTTGGATGTGGAGTTGGAAGAGCATATAAGCATGGAATCATCTGCATATTGTATGCAGGTAGCTTGAGGGATTGCTAAGTGAAGGTCATTGTGGAATAAAAAGAATAAAAGTGGACCTAGAATATGGAGCCTTTGGGACTCCTAGGGAGACTGGCAGGAGGGCAGATAGATTACTCTCCCAGAGGACTGCTGGTTGCCTGTTGGTAAGGTAGGATGTGAACCAGAGAACAGCCTTGGAGTCTAGAGAAAGTGATTCAAGAGTTTTTAAGAGTAGGGGGTGGTTGGCCATATCAAAAGCTTTTGACAGATCAAGAAAGAGGGCTGATGAGAGGATGTTGTTATTACGGTTTTTATTGATGTAGTCGGTGAAATATAGGAGAGCTATGGTGGCTGAGAAGCCATGGAATAGGGTCAAAGTCCACCAAAATCTACTTCAGCTGGTGAAAAAAGTTCTAAGAGTTCTTCTTCCTCTACTTCGCGCACGTCAAAGCCATCCACTAAGCTTCCTAGGATGTCTCCCACAGACACTTAAAAATCTGACTCAGCAAGAACTGCTGCCTCGGCTCCACCCTTATCGGGACCAAGAGCAGTTCAAGTTCGGAGCCGGTCCCGGTGTTGGAGCCTATATCTCCAACTCTCAGGTCTTCCATATTACAATCTACAGTATTGGCACCATCCACTCGATCCTCCAGAAGCCGGTCCGATGATATGGATCGCTTGGTGCAGAGATTGCTTAAGACACCAGCGCTGGTCAGACTTTTATCAGATCCGACTCCAAGAAGTTCTAAGCCAACTGGAACCATTCCCCTGACTTCCGTTCCTCCTCCAATCCCAGCAGTGGTTTTGGAGCTGGAATGCTTGGAACTTGTAGTGGTGGAGCCTTCGGAACCGAGAACCATTTCGGCTTTTTCGGGGCTGACTTCTCTTGCTGCCTCGGTAGTGTCTGAGATGTCTAGGAGTCGACACTCGCTGGTCGGGTGGGGGGAACAGTCGAACCAAAGCCTTTTTGGTTCTGAACTTGTCTCTTGGGGCCTCGGCTCAGATGAGCTCGGCTCCTACCTTGGCTTCAGAGCCATCTGCCGTGGTGCCAGGAGCATCGCCCGACTCCTTGGAGCCGGGAGTTCTCTTGCACCATGGGAGGGGAGCCTTCGCAGCCATGAGGAGAGCTCTGTCACCAAAGACATCCTCACTACCAAATCCAACCATTCCACCCCCAAAAGCTCTGGTGTTCCTCCCCGCACAGGTGATTCCACAAAAGAGTAGAAACCCTAAGCCTCAGGATCCCACATCGGGTGATACCCTATCTTCTGAAACCTACCTGGAGTGTCCCACCTAGGAGGTCCCTAGGAAGAAACTATGCAGGAGGAAGCATATCAACTTCCAGGATGAATCAGATACATCGGATACGGATCTCGAGGTGTCAGAAGGGTCTCCAAGGTCACTCTCTGAGGATGTTTCCTTTGCGGACATCCTACAGATCATAAAACAAAGAGGCGTCTGGAATCCCATCAACCCTTATGATGAGGAGTCCGTATACCTGAAGGCTTTCAGATCTCAACCTTCATCCACCTAGGTATCTCTGCCTTTCGATGAGCTCATGGACTTAGTTTGTCAAAAGGCATGGGAGGCTCCAGATTCAGTGGAAACCCGTCCCTAGGAGGCCCAATAAATTCATTTCTGCACCAACAGACAAAACCTTTTTGACCAAAGGAGAACCTGTGGATGCTATGGTGGCAACAGCCACTAAAAAGGAGTTGTCAGAAACTTCAACATCTGTCCATTTCCCCAAATAAGGAGTCATGTATGATGGACAGGGACGGAAAACACATGTTTTCATCAGCGACCTTTACCCTTAGGTCTCTGAACTACCTTACTCATTTCACGAGACTGCAGAGAGATCTCCTGAAGGAGCTTGGAGATACTCTCCAGGGTACAGTAGCTCCAGGGGTAGCAGATAAAGTATCCTTCCAGCTTGCTACCATCATTTCAGTGGTTAACTCATCCATGCATCTTGTATCCTATGCAACTGATGGAACGAGTAGGTCAGCAGGTTCCAGAATTGCCCTCAGACATCATTCCTGGATGCGCTTATGTAATTTTTTGGAACCCTTTAAGTCATCCTTTGTCAATACCCTTTTTGATGTCTCGACCTTGTTCGGGCCTAAAGTCAAAGAAATGCTTACCCGGTGTGAACAAGAAGGGAAGACTCTCTCTGCCATGGCAGTCCATTTTTCCACTCCTTCTAGACCCTATCTCAAGGGTCGAAAGGGTGGAAAAATGTGGTTCCAGAAATCCCGGAGGGTCTTTCAGGACACACAGGGTGAACCTTCCTCCAGGGGCAGAGGAGAAGATAATAACGGATTCCTTCAGGGCAGAGGAGGAGGTAATAATGGAAGATGCTGCCCACGTGACAAAAGGGGTCCGCAGAACCAGGGTGACTGAGAATCCTTCTTCAGCAAACCCTGTCAGCACTCCTGAAAGGAGGCCCGACTGTACCTCTCTGGAGGCAGTCAGGGGACACTTGTATTGGCACCCACAAGCCTGGCTAGACATAACAGAAGACAAGTAGGTGCAAAGTATTATATCCGGAGGCTACACAATCCCCTTTTCAATGTAACCCCCAAAAATAAAAAGAATCCCAGATGTTGCACCCAGTCACAGGGAACAAGCAACCTTAGAAATTCAAAAGTTGCTGCAAAAGAGTCATCCAGCCAGTCACGGCAGACCAGATAGGATTCAGAACTTACTCAATGTTTTTTTTAGTTCCAAAAAAGACAGGGGACTTGGAGACCCATATTGGATCTCAGCAGACTAAACAAGTCAGTAAAAAAGACAAAGTTCCGAGTGGTCATGCTACAGTCAGTACTTCCCTTTTTAGGGAAAGACAATTGGATGTGCTCTATAGACCTCCAGGATGTGTACTACCATATAAAGATCGACAGACCATCTAGGGGTCATCTGCACTTTCGGCTGGGAGCCAGTCATTATCAATTTTGAGCTCTGCCCTTTGGCCTCACTACACCCCCCCCCCCGAGTGTTCACTAAATCCATGGCAGTAGTTATGGCTCACTTGAGGATTCCGGGTGTTTCCATATCTAGACGACTGGCTCCTAACCACCACCACCAAGCAACTACTTATTCAGGCAAGAGACACTACCATGAAACTATGCACCCAGCTAGGGATTTCAGTAAATTACGAAACATCTGCCTTATTGCCATCAAAACATATCGTCTTTAAAGGCATAGAAATAAACACAGAAACCATGGTAGTCAAGTTGCCTTCAGACAGAGTTTAGTCTCTTTAACTACAGACCCGGGACCTTCTTTACAAGACAAAAGTACAAGCAAGAAGAATCCTGAAAGTACTGGGGACAATGGCAACAGCAACAGTGGTGATTCCTCTAGTAAGGCTACACATGAGAATCCTCCAGTGGATGCTTTTCACCCAATGGTCCATGCAGGAACTGCCAGTGACCCATCTCATAACCCTGACGGAGTCCTGCAGGAAAGACCTTCATTTGTGGCTTCACTGTGACCAGGTAACGATGGGTCGTCTATTTTCCCCTCTTCTCCAGTAGCCACAGTGACCATGGACACTTCTCAGGTAGGGTGGGGGGGCATTATCAGGGAAGAACAGCCCAAGACACTTGGCAGGATCACGAGGCTCATTTGCACATCAGTGTACTAGAAGTGAGAGTGGTGCTGTTGGCATTGCAGGCATTCCAAGTCTCTCTTCTGATGGGTACAGTTGCAATACAATCGGACACTATGTCAGTTGTGTGGTACATAAACAAGGAGGAACCAGATCTTACCCCCTTTTTCGGGAGGCTATGAGAGTATGGCAGTGGGCGACTTCCTCCCAGCATTTTCTGATAGCAACACACATCACAGGGAAATCCAACGTGATAGCAGACAAACTAAGCGAAGCGATTCTGATGCCACACAAGTGGTCCCTAAATTTAGAAGTAGTTGATATGATTTTCCGCAAATGGGGCCAGGTACTTTGCCCTAATCCCCCCTGTGGGGGAGTTCCCAAGGGATGCACTTGTACACGATTGGCCCCTGGAATCCTTTATGCATTTCCGCCCTTTCCTCTAATAACTAAAGTTCTTCAGAAAGCCAGCAGTCTGGGAAGGACCTTGATTCTAATAGCCCCATACTGGCCTCGTCAAGTGTGGTTCCCTTTCTTGAAGCCTCATCTTCTGGAGGAGCCATGGATTCTGGACCCAGTGCCAGACCTCCTGACATACTCGTCAGGGGCTCTCCACCCATCTCTTCATTCCCTGAAATTGACAGCATGGCTGCTCCGATTCCCAAGATTGCCAGGCTATATAAGATCACCTCTGAAGTCCAACATATCCTAATTTCTTCTCATAAGTTGTCATCAAGAAAACTATATCTTAGCAAATGCAAAAGGTTTTCTGTCTGGACTGTTAAAAATCAAATTGATCCATTCTCAGCACCCCTTTCATCTATTTTGGAATTTTTGGCTAAGCTTTTCAGTGAGGGAGCAGCTGCAGCTACTGTTAGAGTGCAGTTGGCAGTGATCTGGAATTTTCATATTGGAAGTGAAGGTCTGAATATAAAGTCTCATAAACAATCGAAGGCCTTTCTCAGAGGGGCAAACTTATTAAGACCACCGGTGAAGCCACCTCTACCACCGTGGAATTTAAATTTTGTACTATGGTGCATTATTCTTCCCCCTTTGAACCTGCTGCATCATGTAGCTTGAAGTTTCTGTCTTGGAAAACTCTGTTTCTAGTAACAGCTAGAAGAGTGTCAGAGCTACAGGCCTTATCTATGAAACCTCCTTACCTGGTATTCTATAATGATAGGGTTTCGTTACGCACTAACCCTTCATTCCTACCAAAAGTGTGTTCAGAGTTTACTCTAAATCAATCCATAGAGTTACCATTTTTTTCCCCCAAGTATGGCAATAAGGCAGAGTACATGCTTCATCAGCTAGACGTCCATAGACAGCTGCATTTTTACCTGCACAGGACAAAATAATTTAGAAAATCTGATTAAATTTTCATGTCATTTCAGATAATAAAAAAGGTTTGGCAGTATCCAAAACTGCCTTGTCCAGATGGTTATCTAATTGTATCTCCTTTACCTATGATTCTACAGACAAATAGTTGGAGAATAAAATAAAGGCACACTCAACTAGAGCGGTGTCAACTTCACAGGCCTTTAGAGCTAAATTACCAATAGATACTATTTGCGCAGCAGCAAATGGACAAGACCTCATACCTTTATTACTCTTTACAAAGTAAATTGTGCCTCTAGGGACAGGGCCACCTTTGGTTCCACTGTCCTGAAGAATATCCTCCTGTGAGCCACCCAGGAAAGATTGTGCTAGGGATTCTGTCTCATCAGTAAAGAATGAAGATGAAATAGGACAACTTCACTTAAAGAAGTTATGTACTCACCATAATGTTCCAGGTGAGTTGCCCAGCTCGTGTTCATTCTTATGTCCCACCCCCCCTACCCCCAGCCTTGTTGTTGTTGCTTTGGAAGACCGAGAAGTTTTTGGGGAGATATTTGGTAAGCTTTGATCCTTTTCTGGGCTTATATATGGTATACTTACATGTATTTATCTATGTATAGAGGTATAGATACATCACAAACAAGATCTGAGGAAGACACTAGAGCATCATGGAATAGGGATGGAGCCACCAGCTGGTTTGAGACCATGAGCTTTAGTAAGCGGCCAAGTCGGAACAGAGGATCTGTTCTGAGCCCATCAGCAAAGCATGAAGACGAGATGAACAACTCACATGGAACGTTATGGTGAGTACATAACTTCTTTTTTTCATAAGTCCTAGAGTCCTTTCTTGGATTCACACAGGGTATCACCCCTAGAGGCAGAGGGGGGAGTTCAAATGAAAGATGCCATCCTTGTAGCAGGGAAGGCCTGCAGAATAAGGATTTCTGAAATTCCTTTTTGGATAACCCCTTTCAGAGCTCCTAAAAGTTTGCCTGATTACCCACCTCTGGAGGCAGATGGGGGCACTTGTCTCTGTGCCCGGATGCCTGGGCATCAATAATAAAAGATTATTGGATGCTAAAAATCATATCCAGGGGTTATTTCATACCATTTTCCCCAAATTCCCCAACCAAAAGAAAAAGGCTTCCCAACGTTCCACCCAGTCAGAGGGAGGCAGCAGCTCAAGAAATTCAAAAGCTGTTAGACAAGAGTCATCCAGGAGGTCCCACCAGACCAAAAATAATTCAGAACAAGATTCTTTTTAGTGCCAAAGAAAACTGGGGACCTGAGATCAATTCCGGATCTAAGCAAAGTAAATCAATTTGTGAAGAAGTCAAAGTTCTGAATGGTCACTGTTCAGGCCATTCTGCCATTTCTACGCAAGGACGATTGGATGTGCTTCATTGATCTTCAGGATGCATACTAACCCATCAAGAGGAATAGATAATCCAGAAGATTTCTGCACTTTCACCTGGGGACCAGTCACCTTCAGTTCAGAGCCCTGCCCTTTGGTCTCACCACAGCCCCCAGGGTGTTTACCAAATGTATGGCAGTGGTAGCAGCTCAATTGAGACTGTTGGGAATTCCAAATGTGTCTGTACCTAGATAACTTGTTCCTCACCACCCCAACCAAGCATCTTCTAAGGATGTCTAGGGGCTACTTGCTCCAGTTCTGTCAGTCTTTAGGCATTTCAATCAACATCTGCAAATCACATCTCCAACTTGTTCAAAGCCTTGGAGTTCATAGGTGCTCAGATGAACAGTCAGATAGCTTCTCTTCCATCACATCAAATAAGGACCATCAGGTGCCAGGTGTAGCAAGTTATTGTATACCCTTCTCTCCCAGCCAGACTTGTTCTTCAGATATTAGGGTCAATGGCAGCTGCTATAACTTTAATTCTTTTGACCCAGTTTTATATGCACATTCTTCAATGGACTCTAGCTGTTCATTGGTCAGTTCTTCTCTATCCCTTGTCCTTTCTAATCAAATTCATTCAAGTATGCAAAGGCCATCTATATTGGTGCACTTACTCGGAGGAAGTTTCCCCAAGGCCGCCCTCTTGTCCTTCCGCCCCAAGTAGCCACAGTAACCATGGACATTTGCCAACTGGGATGGGAGGGCATTTCTTGGGATGGATGATCTAAGGCACTTGGTTCTCAGAAGAGATCAATTCGCATAGCAGTGTCCTAGAGATAAGAACATTGCTTCTAGTGTTGCAGGCCTTCCAGGATGTTTTTCCTCTTGAGACCATTGCGATACAAAATGATCATCCAAACATTCCAGGCCTCAAGTTTGACTGTATGGTTTCTCCAGTTCCACTGATAGTTAGCCCAGACATTCCTCACATTTGACAGATATTTCTATCTTCCCCCAGGCCTCTGCAAGGAACAGCTACAGAAGCAAATGAAAATGATTCTCTGTTTGGGATCAGCAGAGAGAGAGAGAAATGGACTCTTTCACTGCACCTTTGTCTGCTGTTTTATGAGTTTTTAGCATCTGTTTTTGAAGAAAGATCTAGTTTCTCTATAATCAAAGTGCAAATAGCACAACCAACCTCACCCAATAGTAGTTAAAAGTGCAGTTGGCTGCTATATCTAAGTTTCACTCAGGAGAAGATGCTTCCTCATTAGTTTTTCAAAATTGTGCAAGGCTTTTCTCAAAAGTGCCTTCTTGCATACATCGTCAGTGAAGGACACCTCCCCCCTCCAACCCACCCCCACCCCCTGGGATTTGATGGTCGTGCTGCATGGGTGAACACAGAATTTGATTTAAAGTTTGTATCGTGCGAAACAGTTTTTCTGGTGGCCATTTTGTCTAAAAGAAGAGTATCTGAACTCCAAGCTCTCTCTTCCAAATTTCCTTATTTTTCACAAAAACAGGGTTATCTTATGGACCAATCCATTTTTTTTTTGCCTAAAGTAGCCTCCAAAATGAATATTAATTGCACCATTAATGTACCTGTTTTCTTTCCAAATTTTGCTAGCAAAGAAGAATACATACTCCATCTTTTGGATGTAGATAGACAGCTATGTTTTTATCTCCATAATATATAAGATTTGAGAAAGTCAACGCAGTTGTTTGTCTCCTTCTCCCCAAACAAATTGGGCTCACCAGTTTCTAAAATTATCCTTGCTAAATGGCATACTGATTGCTGACTGTAAACAAAGGAAATGCAAAGCCTGTCCCTACCCAGCCTCCTAAAGCACACTCCAGCAGATCCATAGACCTTTTGGTCTAGAACTTCTATTGATGACATTTGCACAGCAGTTACCTGATCTAATGCTCATACCTTTAATGCTCATTACAAATTGAATTTGACTTCCTGATGAGCTGCCTTTGGTCCTGCAGTAGTCTGAAATATCCTTCCATGAAGCCCACCCATGGTCAAAGTAACAGGGGACTCTGTCCCAGTCGTTGAGTAACAAATGAAAAGGACAACATCAGGTATTAAAGTTATTTACTCACCATAACTATGTATCTGTGCTGTCAATTTTCATTATTCCTCAGCTCCCTTCCCCCTTCCTGTTATCTGCTGGAGTAGCCTTTTGGTTATTGTGGAACTTCAGTTCCAGGTGTGACCCCCGGTTCTGCTACTACTACTCTTACGTTGTCTAAAACTAGAGTTAGTTATTCCTATGGCTTATAAGGCAGCAAACTTAATCAGAGGTATAGCAGGTTGATCAAGACATTATGAATAGAGGGAGGAGCAGAAGAGTTAGATCTGAGAGTTTAGTAAATGAGTCACCATGGAATTATCCCCCTTTGAATTTTTATCCCTGGGATAATAATTCGTCGTTTGTCATGGGTGAGATGCAAAGTGGTTTGCCACTGTTTTCATGGTCACTGTAATATAATGGATCAGTAAGATTCTTTCCCTTTTTACAATTCTCCATTATGACTTTATTTAAAAAAATGATCCTTTGTTCCATATGACTTTATTTTGTTACCCTTTTGTAGTATTACTATGATTGAGTTTTATTCTAAATGACTATAAACTCTGTCAGCATCAATTCATCAGAAGGCAAGTTATTTGTCTATAGTTTTTAGGATATCCTGCAGGTTCACTCTTAAGGAGGAGTATCATTTTTCCTGTTGTTAACCAGATTGGCGTCTGTATGGGGTGCATATATAAATATATTTTGCACATGGCTAAATCTTCATGTAAAGATGTTAATACTTTTATCCAGAATTTAGGTACTGCATCTGGACCTGGGGTTTTCCAGTTAGGAACTTTTCCTAATTTTGTATCAATTTCTTTGGCCATTACTTCATCCCATTTCATATTCTGTAAATTTGAACATCTTATTCTGTCTTTTACTTCTTCTATCCATTCAGCATCTTTGTTTTGTTCCACAGGATCATCATAGATATTTCTCCAAAATGTGTCTTATTTCTTCTCATTTTGGTGGTGTTTCTATTCCTTTTGCCTTATTTCCCAACTCAGTATAAAACTTTTTTGGGTTATCAATAAATTATTTTTCCTTTTCCTTTATATTTATCTACATATCTTTTAAGTCTTTCAGCATGTGCTGATATCTTTAGTTTATTATTTGCAGTAGTATATGATAGATCCTGGTCTGTTCTGATACTGTGCATTGCTTTTATTATGTCTTCTTTTTGAGTATTTTTGTTGATCTGTTCCCTCTTCTGTACTCTTCTAACAGTGACACTTCTTGTCTTAATTGCTTTATAGTTTTCTCTGTTCAATACTTCCATGATGGCATTCAGTTTCTCCCTTTCCTTTCCCCTGCTGCCCAGTGTTTTTGTGGTAAGACTTTACCTCTTATTAGCTGCACAGTTATATATCCTGTTTACTTCGGTTATATGGCATGAATTTCTGTGAACAGTCTTGATTACTGTGTTCATTTGTTTTATCAGACTTCTAATATTTTGTGTCTTATTGACTTTATGTAATCTAGTTCTTTCATTGATTTTACTATGGCTGTCCTTCTCTATTAAATTAAGCAACTCTTCCTTTAGATCATTTTCTTCTAAACTAAGAGTACATTCTTTGTTCTCCATTTCCTGCAGCCATTCTACAGAACGTTCCAGAACATCTTCCTGTGCTGTCCATTGCTCTTTCATATGGGAACTTACTGGCCTACCACTCCACGACATTGACTGCATCAGAGTTGCCATAGTTTCCTGTTCCTTCCCTTGCTGTGCAACTCCAACTGAACTTTTGTACTGGTTGCCTAATGAAGGATCCAAAGCATATTACATGTGAGAGATGATCAGGGTAATGAGAGATCATGGGGAAAGACAGATAAAAAAAACTCTTGCAGCAGTCTAGATAACATCCACTCCTGCCATCTCCTGCAGTATTTTCCATTCTAATTTACTCATGTTTTTGCACTTATGTATGTATATGTGCATGTCTCTGTCTGTGAATGTATGTATATACATATTCGTTCACCAGGGTAGAGCACTGATCATCGTATGACTAATTGCAGTATCAGTCCAGTTTACATGCAGAAGAGTGTAAACAAAAATTTTCATTAAAAACAATCAGAAGTAATTCAAAGCATCCAAACATTCTGCATGCAAGACGAGTTGTTATGTATGTATGTACAGTAAAGCAGAAGCAAACAGTTGACAATGAGGAAACTGAGGTAGCAAACTGTAAGGAGATAAATAAAAAGTAACAAGTTTTCTGTGTAGTACAGTTTGTGTATATATCTACAAAATGCAGAATCTTACAGGTGACAGTGAAGAACTGAAGTAGTGAGGTGAAGGAAGTGAAGACTTATACCTACAGGAAAATTGCACAAGTTATGTCTCACGCTCAGAATTGTAACATATACACTGAAATTGTTTTAGTAGGTACTGTTTGAATTGAGGTCTGAAGTTTGGCTAGTCTGTATCAATTAGATCCTAGGGGAGTGATTGCCATAATTTGGGGACAAGAACAGAGAAGCTGTGATTTGAACTGTGTTGTCTGTTAGCAGGAGTTTGGAGTGTGGGGCCATCTCTAGCATGTCTTCCAAAGTTGGTAATTGGAGTGGTTGTAATTAGTTTCATTGCAAGGAGAGGCAGGAGTCTTGATGAAGTAGTTTGAACTGAGGGCAAGCAAGAAAAAGATTGTCTCTGTCTTGCTATGTTAACCCCTTTGCTTTAGTGTGGCAGTGATGTTCATGTTAAGGAGAACTGATGATCAGTTGACATATTTTATTTCATAAGATGTGTAAGCTAGTTGAGTTTTTGACTGAGAGGGTGGCAAACGAAGAACGGTTGCATTTTAGTTCGGCAGGCAGAATGCTCTTGGCTACAGCAGCCTTGGAGGGAAGTGAGAAGAACTGAGATATTTTACTGGCTCATAATAGTAGGTAGTTGAATTTGGATATAAATATTTAGATATGTTCTTGGAAGTTGAGAGATTGGCCAAGTCAAATGCCCAGGTATCCACAATACTTTCATTAAGGTTGTTGTCCTGGCCTGTAATATTGAGAGAGCCAGGGACTTTAGTCTTTTTTGGGCATTGAGCAAAATGATTTTATTTTTTCAGTGTTGAATAAAATGTTTTGAACTAAACCACTTGTTAAATCCAGGAGCTCTGTTTGTAATCAGATTTTAATGACATGGGCAAAATCTATACATGATCATACAAAAGGCATTGTAGCTAGGGTAGGTCCTAAGGTAGGTTGTTTATGAAGATGCATAAAATAAAGGTGTGTGTATAGAACTTTGTGGTATACCAGACAGTGATCTTTACCACAAAAGCTGGAAATCTTTGAACCACTGAGTAGTTTCAGGGCTAATATCATTATTTAAGAGGTGGGTTATTAAATTAAGAGATCAGCCATATCAAAGGCTCAGTTAGATCAATGAACACAACCCTGCTTAGATTCCCTGTGTCCATGTTAGTTAAATTGTCATTAGAGACCAAAGTGCTTTTACCAATTTAAAAAGTCAAGCTGCTTGTTGGTGAGTAAGTAAAATTTTGTGTGTGTGCTTGTTTGTGTAGACATATGTATGGATGAATAGAATGACAGATAAAAATATATATAGCTATATCATAATTTGTTTACTCTTTCTGTTTTTAGTGCAGGTTAGTGTTGGATTTATAGGAAGTACATGCCAGCTAACATCAAAGGTGGAAAGGCGCAAGACAGTAATTGTTTTGTACTAAAGGGATGGAAGTACTGATTGAAAAGCATGGCATCAGTGATGAAAGTTAATAGACAGTACTGTAAATATCTGATGTTCTGTAGTCCTAGCTCACCTTCATTCTTACATATGGGTTCGGAGCAGATCCTCGGCTCAGACTCGGCCTATTTACAAGCTGGACAACTTCTGGTTGGCTTGTGGCTAGGTAGGTGTCCCATGGTGCACCAGTACAACCCCCAGATCTCGTTTACCGCGTCAACGAATTCGGTTGTGCTTCTCTTTGGCTCTGGCTAAGTGTTGCATTTACTTCTATTTTTACCAAAAATTTTGGCGTTGAATAGTTTAAAATAGTTTTAAATAGTTAAAACTGTTACTGTTTATTGTTAATCAGTTAGCGTAGTTCTCCTTAGTGTAGCTAGCTTATACTTGCGCCATTTGGTGCAGTCTTTGGCCCCTCCTTTTTGCTTAGTATTGGTATCCTGTGTGCTGATTTTCGTATTTTCATATAGTTAGTTGTAGGTGCCTTTTGTGCACTCTTAGACTGTTTGCATTAATGGGATAGTCTAGTGTTTTTGGCAGTTATCCGCTTGTTTAGTGGTTAGCATTGTTGGATTTGCTATAATTGCTAACAGAACTCTGTTCTGTTAGTTCTTGACATAAGTTGATTTTTTTGCGGATTCCCGCTTGATTTGCTGACATTTCTATTTATGTATGTGAATTCTTTACTTCTATAGCTGTGTAGCTCTGCTTTAGTTAGAAGACCTAGTTTCTTCATTTCCTTTCCTGCCCGGGCTAGGCCCATTTAAGTTAGAGGACCTAGTCCTCATGGTGTCTTTTTCCTTCCTGCAGGGCTAGGTCCATTTAAATTAGAGGACCTAGTTCTCCTTCTTTTTCTGTGTGCGTGTGGCCTTTCAGGAGAATATCTAAAGAGAGTAAGGATCATAAGCCATCTGGCTTTAAGAAGTGTATTAAGTGCTCTCAAAAAATGTCCATAACAGATGGTCACGGTAACTGGGTTTACTGTTTAGGGGGCCATCCATTTACAAGAGACCTGCATATTTTGTCATGCTTTTAGTCCTAGGGTGTTGCAGGAGAGGAAGAACAAGCTCATCCTAAAAGGTCTTTTTAAACCTTCCTTTGAGGAAGATCTGGCCAGCTCTTCCTCATTTTCAAAATCCTCCAAAGGAAAGTCTAAATCCTCTAAGAGACCCTCCCCAGCACCAGCTGGTGTCTCGGAGCCACCTCTTAAAATATCAAAGTCAGACAAGTCCACTGTCTCATTGGCTCCAAAGACCTCGGTGCCGACTGAGAGCAATATTGTAATTCCATGGTCAGTTCCAAGTACTTCTGAGCCAACCACTGAAACTATTTCTCGGAGCTAGTCTATGGATCCTTTACCGGCCTCCTTGATATTGAAATCTCCGATACCTCAGTGATCCCGCTCTCCTACTCTGTCATCCAGGTCTTCCAGGAGTTTATCGGAAGATGATGTGGAGAGGGTAGTGCTGAGACTTCTGAAGTCGTCTGCTTTGCCTAAATTGTTGCTGGCTCCTTCCAACCCAGTCGGTTTCGAAGCCACTCAAGTCTGTTCAACCCTCTGCGATCATTCCTCCTCTGAGCCATGCTGGTCTTTCGGAGCTGGAGTGTTTGGTACCACTGGTGGAACCTTTGGCTCCAGCTCCCCCTGTGGCTGTTTCAGAGCGGAGTTCCGCTCTGACACTCTTGGCGCCGTCCGTAGTGTCTAGGGGCCAAAGCTTCCTGGTTGGCCCCGACAGGGATGCTTGGAACCAAACTTCTTTGGTTCTGAGTCTTCGTCTCGGCGTGTCGACTAGGGTGAGTTTGGACCCTACATCTATCTCGAAGCTGATGTCTCTGGAGCCGACAGCATCCTCTGTCTCATCTGAGCCGGGGAGGTCTTTGGAGCAGCAGTGGCCGGCATTCAAGATGATGAGGAGTGTGCTGTCTTGATCGTTAGCTCCTACCAGAGATACCGGCACTCTTCCCCCTAAAGCATCTACTTCTGTCTCAGCTCCTACTCCCTCCATGGACAGCAAGAGACCCTCAGCCTCAGGAGCCACGGCCTGGTGGCCCCCACTCTTCCAAGACCTCCCCAGAATATCCTTCTGAGGAGCCCCCACGGAAGAGGACATGTAAGAGGAAGCATGTAGACTCCCAGGATGAGTCTCTGACCTCTGCCACTGACCTCGAGGAGTCAGAAGGGTCCCCCAAGTCATCCTCTGATGATGTCTCCTTCGTAGACATCTTGGAAATCCTTAAACAGAGGTGCAGCTGGCCCACTGTCACCCCTTCTGATGAGGAGTCTGTGTACCTGAAGGCTTTCGGGTCTCAGCCTTCTGCCTCTTGGGTGCCTCCACCCTTCGACGGACTGATGGATTTAGTTAGTTGAAAGGTGTGGGATACTCCTGATGCCATGGAGCCAGTCCCCAGAAGACCGAACAAGTTTCTTTCAGCCCCTCCAGGAAAAGATGTTTTGTCCAAAGGTGTTCCTGTAGATGCCATGGTGGTGGCAGCGGCCACTAAGAAGGAGTTAGCTGAGATGACTTCTGTTCATCTGCCAAATAAGGAGTCTCGAATGATGGACAGGTACGGGAAGCATATCTTTTCTTCAGTGGCATTTACCCTTAGATCGCTGAATTATCTTGCTCACTTCACGAGGCTTCAGAGAGATCTTCTTAAAGAGTTAGGAGACTCTTTACAAGGTACATGTACTGAGGGAGTCCCTGACAAGGTTTCTGCCCAGTTGTCCACCTTGAACTCTATCGTCCACTCTTCCATGCAGCTTATTTCGTATGCAGCCAATGGAGCAAGTAGAGCAGCGGGTTCATAAATTTCCCTAAGGTGTCATTCCTGTATGCGTTTGGGTAACTTTGTGGAACCGTTTGTCTACCTTTACCAATGCCCCCTTCAATGGTTCCTCACTGTTTGCATCCAAAGTAAAGGACACTCTCACCCAGTGCAAGCGAGAAGGAAAAACACTCTCTGCCATGGGAGTACGTGTTACCAATCCCTCTAGACCGTACCCTAAAGGTCAGAGGTAAGAAGTGGTTCAAGAAGTCCCAGAGGTTTTTCCAGGAGGCACAGGGCGACTCCTCCTTCGGAGGCAAAGGAAGAGGAGGAAATGGCAGACGTCGTCCTAGAGGCAGGGGGCGGTCCGCAAAACCAGGGAGGTTGTGATTTCTTTTGGGACCAGCCTTACCAGTGCTCCTGATGTGGGGCCTGACTGTGTGTCTCTGGGGCTGGTCGGGGGTCGCATTTCTTTGTATCCAGAAGCCTGGCTAGGTATCACTCAAGACAAGTGGGTACAAAGAATTATTACCAGAGGTTATGTCATACCCTTTTCTCTTCCATCATTTGTTCCCAAAAAGATCCCAGATGTTCCACCCAATCACAGGGGTCAGACAACTGTGGAGGTCACCAAGTTGCTGTCAGAAAGAGTCATCCAAACTGTCCCAGTAGACCAAATAGGATCCGGAACTTACTCCAGATTCCTTTTAGTGCCAATATGTACAGGGGACTGGAGGCCCATTCTGGGCCTCAGCAGATTGAACAAATCTGTAAAGAAGGACACGTTCCGGATGGTAACGCTGCAGTCTATACTCCCATTGTTAGGGAAAGACAATTGGATGTGCTCAATAGATCTGCAAGAGCCTACTACAACATAAAAATGGAGAGGGCATCAAGGAGTTATCTACGCTTCCAGCTGGGAGCCAGTCACTATCAGTTTCGTGCTCTGCCCTTTGGTCTCACCACAGCCCCCAGGGTGTTCACCAAATGTATGGCAGTAATGACAGCTCACCTGAGACATCGAGGATTCCAGGTGTTCCATATCTGGACGACTGACTCCTGACCGCCCCCACCAGGCATCTACTTCTTCAGAACAGGGACGCTATTATTCAGCTTTGTTCCCAGCTAGGAATTTCTATAAATTGGGAAAAATCTGCCTTATTGCCCTTTCAGTCTGTGATTTTTATAGGCGCAGAGATAGACACAGTAAACATGTTGGCTCATCTTCCTACCGAAAGGGCACAGAATCTGGTTCTTCAAATTTAGCATCTTCTCCCCTTACGATAGGTCAAAGCCAGGATTATTCTGCAGCTCCTAGGGACCATGGCTTCCACCATACTATTAGTGCCACTAGCCAAGCTACACATGAGGATTCTTCAGTGGCTTCTGTCGTCCCAATGGTCCTTTCAGCACCTACCATTATCTCATCTCGTTCAGCTGACAGAATCTTGCAAGAAGGACCTCCTTTGGTGGACACTACCCAATCAGCTAACCATGGGCACTTCATTTGTTCCTCACCAGCCCGTTGCCACTGTGACCACAGATGCCTCACAGATGGGGGTAGGGGGGCATTATCTCGGCAGGACTGTCCAAGGCATATGGCAAGATCATGAGGCTCAACTTCATATCAACATTCTAGAGATGAGGGCGGTGCTCCTGGCATTGCAAGCACTTCACGACCTTCTACCTCTGAGGACTATTGCAGTACAATCAGACAACATGTCGGTAGTATGGTATATCAGCAAGCAGGGCGGAACCAAATCTTACCCACTTTGTTGAGAGGCCGTGCGAGTTTGGAAATGGGCGATATCTTCGCAGCGTTTTCTGGTGGCAATGCACATTCCAGGGATGACCAGCATGATAGCCGACAAGCTCAGCAGGGCAATTCTGATGCCTCACAAGTGGTGTCTGAAACAGGAAACAGCTAAACAGATTTTCTGCAGGTGGGGACAGCCTTGCTGCGACCTCTTTGCCAGTCCAGTCAATGCCAAATGCAGCAGCTACTTCTCCCTCATCCCCCCTCTGGGGGAGTCATCGAGAGACGAACTTGTACACGATTGGCCCCTTGGTCTCCTCTATGCTTTTCCCCCTTTCCTCTCATTCACAAGGTTATTTAGAAAGTGAAATGGCTGGGAAGCAAACTTATCCTCATTATTCCTTACTGGCCTCGTCAGGTTTGGTTCCCCTTTCTCGGACCTCTTCTCCTAGACGATCCTTGGATTCTGGATCCATTTCCAGATCTGTTGACTCACATGTCAGGTTCGCTTCATCCCTCCTTACAAACCCTCAATTTGACAGTGTGGCTGCTCCAGTAACATCCTTGGTCAGGCTTCACAACTTCTCACCCTCAGTGACTCATATCCTTACATCTTCTCATAAATCTTCCACTAGGAGACTATATACCAGTAAATGGAGAAGATTCTCTATTTGGGCGGAGAAAATTAATGTTGGCCCTTTCACTGCCTCCGTTCCAGTGGTTTTGGAATTTCTGTCTGAGCTTTTTCATCAGGGATCTGCGGCTGCCACTATCAGAGTTCAATTGGCAGCAATTTCAAATTCTCATCTAGGTTTTCCAGATTCTTCTCTGATGTCACATAAGCTGGGCAAAACCTTCCTTAAAGGTGACACTTTAAGACCTCCTGTCCAAGAACCTGTGGCCTCATGGGATTTAAATTTTGTGTTATCCAAATTAACTTCTCTGCCCTTTGAGCCTTCACATTCATCCTCTTTGAAATTTTTGTCTTGAAAGACGTTCCTGGTGGCTATCACGTCGGCGAGATGGGTGTCAGAGTTGCAAGCATTATCTGTTAAACCTCAGGCATGATGTTGGTGTCCAAGCTTTGTTTCACTTCTTGGGTCATTCCCCTATGTCCCATTTTGTGATTGATTTGGTGTTTTTTTGTTTAAAGCATAATTTTTTCACATTTAATGGGGAAGTCTTCCACCAGCTGCAAGGTACTGCAATGGGGGCAGCCTTTGCCCCCATGTATGCAAACCTGGTGATGGGTAAATTTGAGTTTGATAATATATAGCATCATATTTTTTATAGAACCCAGGTCTTGCTATATTTAAGATTTATTGATGACCTCATTTTTTTATGTGATGGTCCTATGGAGGCAGCCTCTCATTTTGTGGAAGACTTACAAATTAATAATATGGGTTTACAATTTTATGGCATTCAGGTTGGTGTGGAGGTTAATTTTTTAGATATTAAGCTTAGTCAATTAAACACTGGGCTATATAATAAGTTTACATATAGAAATCAGTTTTTATATGGTAATCGTTGTCATCCAGACCACCTGATAAAGATTTTACCTTATAATGAGTTTTTAAGAATACATAGATTATGAAATAGGGATGAAATCTTTATGCAAGAAATTTTGGAATCAGGAAATATGTTCCTAAATACAGGATTACAAGATGGAGATAGTCTTGAAGGCTAAGGCTAGGGTTATGGATCTAAGGTGGCCTAATGTCCAAAATAATATGGAGGCCCGAAGCATTAGGGACAGAATGTGTTCTTGGTTTGACGATAACATCAATAATATCTTTACTGAATATGCAGCTAATAAGGAAGGGAATTTAAGTAATGTTTTCTTTGTAACTACTTATAATATTATTAGTGATAAAATATTCAATACAGCCTGTCAATTTTGGCCTATGTTGTTTAGAGAAAAGTTGCCAGAAAAGTAAAAATTTTTTTATAAAAGGGCTAGAAACCTTAGACATTGTTGTACATAATCAATTTGAATTGCCCATAATTAATGTTAGTACTGAAATGTCTACATTTAAAGGCACTATACCATGTAATAAATATTCTATATGTAAAAATGTGATCAATAGTTTTAAATATATTAATGGATATCATTTTTTGTTAGGGGTAATTTTAGTTGTAATACATGTGGGGTTATATATGCTCTTAGGTGTAGTTGTAATAAATATTATGTTGGTGAGACTAGTAGGTGCTTTAAAGTGCGTTTTCAAGAACACTTGAGAGACATAAAAAATGCTAACATAGATAGCCCTTTGGGCAGTAATTTTTCTGAATTTGATAGTTGTAATCCTAACCACATTATTGGTTGTGTCTTGGAGAAAATTGAGGTATCTCTGGGCTAATTAGTAAATCTAGACACTAAGGTACGTAAAAAGGAAATATCATATATTTTAAAATTCAACACTTTGGAACCCTTGGTGTTAAATAAGGAATGTGACTTTTAGTATGGAATTTAAATAATTAATTGCAGGGGGTGTGACTTGTAAATTTTATGTGTATATAATTCTGCTGTTTTTTATGTTGTTTTACTCTTTGAAGGCTGTATAGCCGAGGCGCTAAGTAATAAATTGATTGGCTTGTTCGTTGCTGGTGGTATAGTTTTTTTTGTTGTCTGTTAAACCCCCTTATCTAATTTTTCACAAAGACAGGGTGTCCCTTCTTACTAATCCTTCTTTTGTCCCCAAGGTTTGTTCCCATGCCACTTTGAATCAATCCATAGAACTCCCAGTGTTCTTTCCAAATCACTCCAACACAGCTGAATACAGGTTTCACCAGCTGGATGCCCATAGACAATTAAGTTTTTATTTGCACCTGACTAAAGAAATCAGGAAATCAGATCAATTATTAATTTTCTTTTCCGAATCCAAGTTGGGCTTACCAGTTTCCAAAGTAACTCTCTCTAATTGGATTTCTAGCTGTATAGTTTATGTTTACAATTCTAAGGGTAGACGTTTGCCCTTTAAAATCAAGGCTCATTCTACCAGATCTCAGTCTACCTCTGCAGCCTTTCAAGCCAGGGTCCCACTTGGTAATATTTGTGCAGCAGCTACATAGGCTACCCCTCGGACTTTTATTACTTGTTACAAATTGGATTTAACCTCCAGGGGTAGAGCATCATTTGGTTCCACTGTACTCAGGAGTATTTTTCCTTGAGCCACCCAAGAATAAGGTGCTAGGGACGCTGTCCCATATGTAAGAATAAAGGTGAGCTAGGACTACAGAACATCAGATATTTACAGCACTGTAACAGCACTGTAACAATTGGGCTGTCTATTAACTTTCATCACTGATGCCATGCTTTTCAGTCAGTACTTCCATCCCTTTAGCACAAAACAATTACTGTCTTGCTCCTTTGCACCTTTGATGTTAGCTGGCATGTACTTCCTATAAATCCAACACTAACCTACACTAACTTCTGTTTTAGTAAAAACCAGAAAGAGTAAACAAATTATGATATATCTATATATATTTTTATCTGTCAATCTATTCATCCATACATATGTCTACACAAAAAAGCACACACACAAAATTTTACTTACTCACCAACAAGCAGCTTGACTGGTACCCACTACTGTGCAGCCTGTCACTGTTGCCTATGTGGCACCACCCCCAGATTCCAACTCTCCTGACTCAGCAGGAGGGAAAGTTTTTGCATCCACAATTGCAGACCCTGAACTTAGCAGCCTGGCTTATTCCTTGGCGTCTCCTCCATTGGCCAGCCTAAACAAGCAGGTCCTGGATGTCATACGTGAAGCCAGACGACCCAGTACTAGAAAATAGTATGCTGAAATGTGGAAAAGGTATTGTTCCTGGATCCAGACTAAAGGAGCTGACCCAGCATAGCCCTCCTTACCTCTCATCCTGGATTACCTAGCAGACCTGCTCCACAGAGACCTATCCTTCTCTTCCATTAGAATCCATGCCTCTGCCATCTCTGCACATTACAGGACTGAGCCACCGCTCTTTTCACACTCTCTCATCAAGCAGATCCTGAGAGGGGCTAACAACTTAAGGCCACCAAGAAGAGCCTCTACCCCTGCTTGGGACCTTAAATTTGTGTTGGAAAAGCTCACGCTACTCCCCTTTGAGCCTGCAGCTTCAGCAGAGTTAAAATCCCTCTCGTGGAAAACAGCCTTACTTCTGGCCATCACTTCAGCTAGAAGAGTGTCTGAGCTACAAGCACTTATGGCTGTGGAACCCTTCATCATTTTCCATGTTGACAGGGTTTCCCTCAGGACTAACCCAGCTTTCATGCCCAAAGTGGTGTCCATTGTGGCTCTCAACCAATCTATTCATTTGCCCACTTTTTTCCCTAAACCTCAAAATAAGGGGGAAAGGATCCTGCACTCTTTAGATGCGCACAGAAATCTCAGATTCTACCTGGATAGGACTAAGCCCTTTAGGAAATCTGACCAGTTACTAGTCAGCTTTGCACCAGGGGCAGAGGGCAAGGCCATATCAAAACAAACCATCTCCAAATGGATAGCACAATGAATCCATTCCTGTTAGAAACACCATGGGAAGCCACCCCCACAGGGGGTCAGAACACATTCCACTAGGGCAACTTCAACCTCTGCAGCCTTTCTCAGAGGGGTCCCTACTAGGGACATCCTGGAAGCTGCAACATAAGAGTTCTGTTCATACCTTCACCAAGCATTACTACCTGCCTATCTTTTCCAAATCCAGGGCAGGCTTTGCATCCGCAGTCCTGCAGGGCATACTAGCCAGCCCCAACTCTTCTTGACTGCCTCCACCCGTTTTTCAGCTTTGGGAATCAACCCAAGTGTGATGACTGCAACAGTGAAACATGAAGAACATAGTACAGTTGTGTACATTTACCATAAATGTAGATGTTCGAGTGTATTCACTGTTGCAGTCCTGGTTTCCCACCCTCCAGCCCCCTTGTCTCTCTCTCTTCTCACTCTTTACAGGGCTATTGGTATGTACTTTCTACTGGTGGTGTTATTCCACCATAACTTAGCTCTATATTGGGGGCTCCTGACTTTTGGGGCAAGAAAAACTGATGTAATGGTGTCAGCTGCCTGTTTTTATACCACTGACGACCTGACGTCAGTCCTAGAGCGACAGCAACTGACGCAGAAATACTAAGCCTCTGGTATTCGGGCTGACTGAGGGCTACCCCTGGCAGGATAACCCAAGTGTGATGACTGTAACAGTGAATACACTCGAACATCTACATTTATGGTAAGTTTACACAACTGTACTTTTCTTTACCTACATTGAGAATTGGATCTCTCAGTTATGCATCTCACCTGTCCATATCCAGAGTTTTCTGGTAGTAAAGGCCTTTATCCATGTTGGGGACATTCCTGACAATGGTATCAGGAGGAACTCACTGCCTCCTTGGAAACTGCCATGATGTTGCAGCCCCAACACTTTGTGTGATTACCGTCTCCAGCAGATGCTGTGAGTGAAGTGGTAGGAATAAGTTTGTGCATTCATTGAACAGCCTGGCTGCATTGTTCCCCCCTTGAGGGAGTGATTTGGACATCTGCTGGTAGTTATTACCACTGAAAGAAAGGGTTGTTTCATACAGAGTACAGTTCCTGCTTGATGCCTTCTCGGTAGCTTTCCATCTTATTGGAGAAGAGTCTGTTTTTTGTTCATCCTGAGGGAAAGGAGACTATGCAAGAATTGTACATTCAGGGCTAAATTTCTTTCACTGGTCCTGGTACCTAGAATGGTGAGTTTGTTATAAACTGATTTCTTCAGTCCCCTCCTCTGAATTAGTGGGCAGCTTTCCAGGAATCAGATGAGTAAAGTCCTGGTGGTGTACAGTGGGGGGGGGGTCTCCCTTTGGTGATCCAGTGCTGATGTGACATATCACTTCTGTGTAGAATCCTGCAGGGGAGCAGACACAGGCCTGGCTGACTCATGGAGAAAGGATACCCTCACACCTCTCCTCCTGCTCTTGACAAGACATCTCTTATTGTCTTCAGGCTTTGGAGGGCCTTACCATGTCATCTTTTTTGTAAAATGGGGGCCCTTAGGGAAGTTGATGGGCTTGTTTCTCTTGGTCATTGAGTGAGTTCCTTCTTTCCTGGCAGTGTTCAGGTTTTTCCTTTCGGTGGGGGCTTGAAAAGATTAAACCCTGTTTTGTATCCCCTGCTAAGGGATGATGGCTGAGTGGAGAAGGCTTGGGATTTTCTAGACTTGGACTCCTAGGATAGAGGAGGTTGCTTATGGGGACCTTCTGGTTCTTCTGTGGCAGTCCTTTGGGAGACTTCCTCTCTAGAGGCCTTTCGCCAGTTGGCTGGCCCTATGCTGGCTTCCGACCTCCCCTTAGAGATTTGCTCCAGTCATGTCTTCTGTATAGCTATGTAAAGCCCTCCCCCCACTCAGGGGATTGGTCTTTTTGTAGTCTGGCCCCATGCTGACCTCTTACTTCTTGTGGCATTTGCAAAGCTGTGTCCATTTTGTTCACTATGAGCTGGAACATTCTTGACATTTGGATACTACCCTGTCTAGGATGTGTTCCATCTTGGCATGGCTGGTGGCTGTAAGAGGTTTGGGGTAGGAAAGAGGGATTGAGGCTTGTCTGCCCTCCACTCAGTGTAAATTTATTTGTTTGTCTGTCTTTGTTGACCAGGAAAGGTCCAGCTGGACAAAGCCCATATTCATTGGAAGCCCAGAAAGAAAGCTTACAGATACCCACAAACAATTTTATTTACAGAGGTACATTACACAAATAGTTCTTAATATACTTAGATTCAGTAGTGATAGTATACAAAAGGCGAGTCATAGCTCTTGAGGTGCTCCCACATCTTTTTCTTTTGTGGTGTCATATGATGTAGAGAAGGCTGCTCATTAGTGTTCTCAACTGTTATCCAGGAGGGCTTCTAATCATGCTTTGGGCCCATTTTGTCTGGGAGGTGTTTGGGCTTTTTCCTTTTTCTCTAAGGATCAGTGAATTTCAAGGTACTAGCTCTGGGATGGATATTCTTACTCTGGTGACTGGGAGTCTGTTAGCTGTTCTGATTTGGGGAGGGGGGAGCAGCAATTTTGTTTCTCCCTGTGGCAGTTCATGTAGAGTATTACCATTTTGCTTTGAAGAATGGCCAGATTACCTTACTTGTCGGGGTTATGCTGCTGTTTGGGGAAGTGCCCCTGTTTGGGGAAGTCTCTGTTGTACCCTGCCTCCAGCTTCTCCAAGGAGTTAGATGAACCCCACAAACCTGTTTTGGGATGGCTGTCTTAATGGCTTGAAGCCCCCTTTTGTAATTGTTCCCTCCTTATGGTCGAGGGGTTGGTCATCCCTAAGCTGTTGACTAAAGTACTCTGCTGCAGGTTCCAGTCAATCTATAGCTGGCAAGGGCATTTGTGAGTGGCCAGGGAAGTCTTTCACATGCACTAAAGTTTGAGTGGATGACTGGTATGTTGTATGCGATCATTATGCCAGCAGCAATGTACTATGGCTTTGCGTGTTTGTTTCTTCATCTTGCCTTCACTGAGGGAGTTTGGGATATCCTGGGTAGTGGATTAGAATGAGATCTCTGTGCTGGCCATCAAACAGCCTAATTTACTCTGGACTGCCTTCCTATTGGTCTTTGAGATCCCCCCCTGAGAGTCTTGAACTTGTGATAAACAAAAGTGTATGTCAGTTGAAGGATACCCTGATGTTCATCAATTGTATTACTGCTGCAGTAGTCTTAGCTGTATGGGTTGTATCCTGCCCACAGTATAATGGCTGACCAGCTGCCAGAGCTTCAAGACACCTTCCATGCACCCAAACTGTCAAGCAGCTTGAGATGAGCTGACTAAAAGACAAGTTTTGATGTGAAGCCCTTCAGAGCTTTCCTGCAACTGAAGAGTACAGTCCACTGTGGATTTTGAGGATCAACTGCCGGCTCATGCTTTCCTTTGCTGGGCAGATAAGTTCCCTTTGGGGAATAAAAACTTCAATTTTCTTAAATTTATTGATGTTTTATTACTTTCCTCTTCGTGAAAGTTATTTTAAAGCTAGGTGTCTTGTGCTGTGCTTTAATAGACTGTCGAGAGACTGTAATATACTTTTAAATGGATCACTTGTTTTTTTTTTCCTTTCATTTTAAAACTAGTATTAACTAACTTGAAACATGTTTTCTGTGGAGAAATTGTTCATAGGTTCATAGGTTCATAGGTTCATACTAGGCTATCTGCCCTAGGGCATTTATAAGCCTAGCCAGAGTGTGTGTGGCTTTCACCACCCCTTAGGATGAGAATACTATACCCATTAGTTTGCTGTGCCTCTGTCCAGCAGTGATACAGAGATGATTCCCGGGGTAAACCTACGATCTCCCATCCACTCGTCAAGATTTCTCTTGAACAGAGTCAGTGAGGGGCTCTGCCTCACATGGACTGGGATTCTGTTCCATAGTGTAGGGAGTCTCTGGGTGATGAATCTGTCCCTCCAGCACGTCCTATTTATATCCGTGTTGAGGTTTAAGTCTCTTGCTCTCGTGGCTCTGGTGGATTCGGATTTTTTGAGGTGGAGCATGTCCATTAATTCCGGGTTGGATATGGCCTTGTATGTCAGGCACAGATCACCTCTGAGCAGACGGTATGCGACTGAATAGAGCTGGAGTTTCTTCAGTCGGGCATCGTATGACATATGTTTGAGCCTTTATCCTTTTGGTGAGGAACTTTTGGGGTCTTTCCAACTGCTGCAGGTGTCGGGTAAGGTACATTCCGAATGGGGCGTTGTACTCAATCATTGGTCTAATAAGTGAAGAGTACAGGGGTACAATGACCTCTCCTGATCTGGATGTGAATCCCTTCATGATCAGGTGGGCAATGTAGAAGGTCTTCCTAACCACTTTGGCAATGTGAGTGTCAAAAGAGAGGTTACTGTCAACTTGGGTCCCCAGGTCCCTGATAACTTCTTCCGTGTTTAATGGATTACCACCTATGTGGTAATTAGGGGTTACCTTGTTTTTCCCAAAGGGTATGACTATACATTTTTTGGCATTTAGCTTAAGGTCATGGCTCTGGCACCAGTTATCCATTTCTATGAGACCTTTCTGGAGGATGTCTGTGTCTGATGGAGTGTCAATTATGGTGCCCAGTTTGCAGTCATCTGCAAATTTTGTCAGCCACAATCCTCCTATGTTTGCCTGCACTTCAGAAAAATAAATGCCGAACAAGAGGGGGCCCAGGACTGAGCCCTGTGGGACACCGCTCGTGACCGGCTTAGAGTCTGACATGGCACCAGCAACTCTAACCCTGTGTGTTCTGTCCTTGAGCCAGTTTGCAACCCATCTTGTGACATATGGGTTTACATCTAAGCTGGTGAGCTTTTCTATGATGCCCGAGTGGGGTATTGTGTCGAATGCTTTTGCTAGGTCAAGGTAGGCTGTGTGAACTGCCTTACCCTCATCAATGGCCTTAGTGACTGTTTCGAAAAAGTCGACCAAGTTCAAAAGGCAGGATCTGCCCTTGACAAAGCCAAATTGGGTAGGATCCAGTGTCTGTAGGTCCCCAATGTCTTTATTTATGAGTTCCATTATGATCCTCTCCATAGCTTTGCAGACAAGGCTCGTCAAGCTTATGGGGCGGTAATTTCCATGGTCCGTAGAAGCACCGCCTTTGTGGAGTGGGACCACAGTTGCCGTACGCCATTCTTTGGGTACGTATCCTGTAGTAAGGCTAAGATTAAACAGCAGCCTTATGTGTGGGTTTAGTTCCTCATTGAGTTCGTAGCACACAGCCGGGGACACCGTCCGGTCCCATTGATGCTGTGTTTTTTGCTTTAGAGAGAGCAGCTCTCACCTGGGCATCTGAGATGTTTGGGAGGCTAGACTCTGGTGGGATAGATATTTCTCCTTTTGGGGGGGAGGGAGGGGAGAAATTTGCACTGAACCTATCTGCCAGTATGTTGGCAATGTCTGTGGGTTCAGTGATTTTTTTATCATTTTGAACTAATTCTGAGCATATCTGGGAGTTTCCACCCAGGTTTCTAACATAGCTAAAGAAGGCTTTATGATTGTCTTTTGTGTCATTAGCGATTTTTCTCTCAAAGTTGGCCTTGGATGATTTTATGAGTGATCTTAGTTTTTTGCTAGTATTGATCAGAGATGCCTTCCCATTTAGGGATTTTGCTCTGTCATGTAGTAGCTTTCTCCTCTTGTTGTAGAGTTTGTTTATGGCTGGAGTCCACCAGACTGGGCGCCTGCCTTTGGTGGAAAAGGTCTTGATTTTATTAGGGATTGCTTGATCCATACATTCCTGGAGGTGCTCGTAGAAGGCATTTGTAAGGGTTTCAGCAGCGTGGGTTGTGGTTTCCACTGGCTCGGGGCCTTGAAGGATACCACTCCAGTCTTAAGAAGTGTGAAGTTTGCTTTTGAGAAGTTCTTCACTGTGGTCTTTTTGCTGGGGTGGGGCGGATGTGGATCTCCAGTGAGATTAATTTATGGTCTGATCTCACCAATGAGGGATATACTTCAGGTGTGGAGCATTTTGTCCCCATGTTTGTGATGATCAGGTCTAGTATATTTTCTCCTCTTGTGGGAATGGTGACTAGTTGTTCCATAGCATTTGAGTTTATGAACTCAAGGAACCTTTGGACTAGGGTGTTGGGGCTTGAGTAATGTTCCCAGTCTATGTTTGGGTAGTTGAAGTCACCCAATATGATGGTGTTTGGAGAGACATTTATACTCTCCAGTGTCTTCAGGAAGGCTGTGTGGGTTTCCTGAGTTTGAGAAGGTGGTCTGTAGCATGTTACAAACTGTAGGGCAGTTTTACCTATGGTTAATTGCACCTGGATGGTCTCCGATGCTTCGTGCGTTGCCACTAACCTGGAGGTGTGGGTATCCTTTATGAATATGGATACTCCCCCTCCTTTTGTAGTTCGGTCCGGATTTTGGGGCCGGAACGCATGATATGAGGTATAACCTGATAGTGCTGGGGTGCTCTCAGGAGCCTTGAACCAGGTTTCAGTCACAGCACAAACATCGATGTTCTCCATACTGAGGAGGGCTTCAAGGGCGTGCATCTTGAGGTTTAGACTTCTGGCATTGAGCAGTATTACCCTTAGTTTTTCTCCATTTTTGTTTTCTAGGGTGGTAGATTTATCATTTGAGCCTTGCCTAAAAAAGGCACTATGGGGGTGGCAAGAGCCTTTGCCAATATCCGGAAGCCCAGGGTGACAGGTGCAAGCCGTCCCTTGTAAGCAGCGTGGCTTGTCAAGCATGTCATCCCAGGCAGACAGACATTGGATCCCCTTAGAATGACACCAGTAATTAAGCCAATTATTAAAGCTGATCATTTTGTCTCTGTATTGTGGCATCATTCTTGGTGAGGGTAGGATACTGCTCAGGGTCAGGGTCATACCGGCCTGGGCTACATAATCTGAGAGCTCCTCTATGTCTCTTTTCATGTAGTCCAGGGAGGTACGTCTCAGGTCGTTCACACCGGCATGGACAAATGACTGAGTCATACTTGTATTTGCTGTGGAGTGACCTGAGTGCTTGTGTTATGTGGCAGATTCTAGCGCCTGACAGGCAGCTAACTGTGATCTTTTCCTTGTTCAGTCTGGTGAGTGGGACGTCAGTGTGTCTGACTATGGAGTCACCTATAACAAGTGTGTCTGGCATTGTGTTTGGCCTTAAGGGCTGTGACTGTTTAGCACACTGACTTTGAGAACTATGTGTTGCATGTCTTATGTCTTGAGGTGGCAGTTGCTTGGGTGTCTGCTTTGGAGGCCTCTGTAGTTTTGGTAGATTTTTGATCAGTGCCTCCGAGTATGTCTTTGTGTGTTTATGTGTTTGTTTTGCAGTTGTGATAGTTCTATGTGAAACTGGGTTTGTGGTGTGCGTGGTTTCCTTCTCCTCCTGTCTGGTCTTGCCAGTCCTGAGTTGAGAGAGCTCAGCCTCCAGTTTGGCTATATAGTTGCATCTCTCACATGTATTTGTGTTTTGTGGGAGAAGGAGTGGGTTGTCTGTGTACATGAGGCAATTGTAACATTGCCTCAAGATTGTGTTTATTTTTCCTCGATGGGACTGGCATAGTGTTTGAAAGTGCTTTCTACTATTGTGTTTTTTTTTCTGTGTTAAAAAAAAAAAAGTAACTTATAGACTGGTAGTTTTACTGGAATTCGCTGCTTGTCTTCCCATGGAAAGAGGCAACATTTTCTGCTTGACAATGGAAAAGACTACCAAACACTACAGCAGGCTAGCAATTTAAATCAGCTCAGCTGCATGTGTCTCTGCTGTGGTCAATTGTACCTCAGACTACTCATTTTTTACCGTATATCCCCCTGGTGTAGCACCTACAGCCATTGTGAACCATGGGTTAGCCACATTCTCTGCAGCTGTTAGAGTACCCTGAGTGGGAAGGGAGAGCCACTGTTGTCGGTCCTGGGAGAGGGAATAGGGAAGGTTTCCCACATGTGCCAAAATGCTGTACCCATCCCTGGGGAAGCAGTTGCTGCCATTGGTAACAACGGATGGCTCCATATTTTCCTGTCAGAAAGAAACAGAAAACCAAGCGTATATCTACTCCTCAAATTTCTTTAGACAGGAGTAGTTTGCTGTTTCTGACTCAGGGGTTAATTCAGGCTATTGATCCTTCTTGAAAATTAGATTCTAGTAAAAGAAAGTGATATTCCTCTTTTGCTGAAGAGATTCAAAATTCTGAATCTGAACAGGATGCACGATAGATTCAGCGTTTTTTCCTCAGATTTCTGATTCAGACCCAGAGGAGAGCTGAGTTTCTGATCTCTGTGGTGATTTCTTTTTTCTCTGAGACTTGCTAGAATGTGCCAGTGTTTTCAGTGGGAGAACACTTAGATTTCTCAGTCCATCAGAAAATACAGAGTTGTTAGAGAAGGATTTTCCAGAACCTACACCCATTACTCCTCTTCAGTAGTCAGGTTTAGAGGATGTGTTTGTTACTGCCTGCAATTTTCATGATAGTTAGCCAGCTGCCTATAAAAATGCAGATAGGATATATACAATTCCTCAGTGTTTTTAATTGTATACACTATTCCCAATCCTGACTCCACAGTTATAGACTTAGTTGATCCCACTGCAGCTAAGCACTCAGTTAATTCCAGTCATATTCTTTTTGATAAGTGTGCAAAAAGTATTTATAGGTATGGGGAAAAAAGTGTATTCTTCTGCAACTTTGGTTTTCAGAATTTTGAGATGTCAAGTTAATATTTTAGTTTGTTCTGGGAAATTGTGTATGTTTTGACAAATTGTGAAAGTATGAGGAATATTTTATCTGCATTTTTTTCTTGTGAGAAAAAATGTGTTAAATAACATAGTTTCTTTTGAACAGGCCACTGCTCATTGTTTACAGTTTGTGTATGACTCTGTTGATACTTCTTCCAGGGCTATGGCCACTGGCACTGTTTTAAAGAAGTTTGAGATGTTGATAAAAATGAGATTTAAAATTCTCCCTTGGATACAGATTGTGTTTGGCCTCTCTGTTGCAGAGATGATCAAAAAGTTTTTTTCAGTTCTTCTTCATTAAACTGTCAAAGGAATTTCCTTTCTTCTCTTGGCAGAAACAGACTGCACTGAATTCAGGTAAACAGACATTTAAGAAGGAATGGCAGGGTAGCTCCAAAAAGAACTCTCTATCCTCCCCAAACCAAGGACATTCCAAAATGTCTGAATGAGAATTCAAAAGACATTGTGAACCACTCCCATCCTGCCCCCCCTTTTTCTTCCAGAATGTCTTAATCTCCATTTTTCTCTTTTGCAACAGATTGCTTCAGACAAATGGCTTCTGAATTTCATTCATTAAGATTACAGATGGCATTTGGGGGGAATTTTCCTTTCCAGGGGGCCATTCCTCTTCATCCAAATCAGACTCTTTTATTTCCACCTGATCCCTCATTGGATGCTGTTCCAATGATTCCTTTCTCAAGTGGGGAAGGGTTTGTATTCAAGGATATTTGTAGTGCCAAAGAAAGAAAATGCTTGGAGACTAATTCCGAGTCTTTCTTAAAACTGTTTATGATAGTGCCCTAATTGAAAATGATGCCACTTCAAAACCTGTCACTACTTCTTCCTCTTTCAAGTTTCCTGGTAACACTAGACTTATAAGATGCTTATCTTTACAACCATATTCTTTCAGACTTCAGATGCTTCTTGAGGTTTTGTATGTCTGGATCACATTATTAGATGTTCATCGTGTTTCACTGTTGCAGTCATTACACTTGGGTTATCCTGCTGGCAGGCTACCCGCAGTCGGCCTGAATTCCAAAGTCCTGGTCTGGCGTCGGTTGCTGTCACCTCTTCCCTGACGTCTGTGTGCCAGGGGTATAAAAGATGTAGCCAACGCCATTTTCTTCAGTCTTTCTTGCTGTGCGGTGCCTGAAGCAAAAGCAGTTCACAAGTGCCAGTCGGCCGACTCCTGAGATTTTTGAAATCGAATTTCAGATCAGAAGTCTTCAATAAAGCTAAGTACCCCGTTGGGGAAACTTTTTTCTTGCTCCAGACCGATGTCAGAAAAAGTTAACAGTTGTATTTCTTGTGGGAAGCAAATACCTCATAAGGATTTCCACTCTTACTGTATTCCTTGCCTAGGGCCCTGACCACGATGTTGCTAGTTGTCGGTTTTGTGCTAGATTTAACCAACGTACTATTAAGCGTCGGTACGATTTTGCTTTTCATTATTTTGGCAGAAGGTTTAACTACATAATGCCGTCGTTACAACCGATGATCGGAATTCATAAAAACCGCAAGGATAAAGACAAGGACAAGCATCCGAGGTCCAAAACCGACAACGAAGCCTCTTCTAGGCCAGTCGCCGGTTCGCTGGTGCTCAGTGAGGCACTTTCGCAGCCCCTGACTCCCACTATCTCAGAGCCACAGGCCGCCTTCGACTCCCTAGGTGGAGACAGCTAGGCCTCTGGATACTCAAGGTATTGGCCCTTCAGAAATTAATCCCTCAGATGGGTCCGGAGCCGCTGAGCAGGCATCAGCTTCTGAGGGTGTCTTTAGATCTACACAACTTTATATAAAGCCTACTTCAGCATCCAAGACAAAGTCTAAAACAGTTTTAAAGGCAAGGAAACCAGTACAGCATTCTCCAGGACAGGCTTCTATGCCTAAGAAACAGATGCTCAAAATGGCCAAAGACCTAATTACTTTGATCAGGGGTTCCCGTCCCCCTCCTGATAAGAGGCCTAGGCAAGACACTGAATATGATTCCTCTGATCAGGTTTCCATTTCCTCTGATTCCTCTTCTGATCAGGGATATTCTGTTCCTCCCTATGAGGATTCTGATGCTGAAGATTCTATTCCTTCAGCTTCTCCTCCTGAGGACTATTCTTTTGGGGAAACCCTGCATACCATGAGGGAGCATTTCCATTGGGAGAGCCAGGATTATTCTGATTCTAAGAAAAGACTTAGAGACTTTCTTTTACTTCCTCAGCACAGACCTCTTGCAATTCCCCCTGTTCTAGACATAGTAGATGATGTTTTTTCAGAGTCTGGCCTGTTTCCAGACTCTTTACCTCCTGCCCCTGTTAAGCCGGACAGATACTACAGGGTCCCAGACTCCCATAAATGTCTTTACAAAAACCCTGCTGCTGACACAGAAACTATCTCACAGGGTCCCAAAGGGGGTCAAGGCTGCTTCTGGCAAAAACCCTGTCCCCTCAGACAGAGAATCCAGGGCTTTGGACAGATGGGGGGAAAAAGTTTACACTTCTGCTACCTTGGCTGTAAGGGCTTTAAATTGTCAGTTTCATATGCTCAAATATCAGCAATGCTTAATGTTTTTGTTAAAACAAAAAATGTTGGCAAGTTCTGAATGTTCTGAGAACAAAGATTTGCAGGATTTATTGCATGCAGCTGAACAAGTGGGAAAACATACTTTGCAATGTGGCTATGATTCACTGGAGGCCTCGTGCAGGGCCTCTGTTACAGGTTCTGTTATTAGAAGGCATGCTTGGTTAAAGGAAAAGAATCTGCCTGATCATGTTAAAGCAAAATTATTGGATGCTCCATTACAGCATGATACTTTCTTTGGTGTTAAGGCAGAGGAGGTATTAAAGAAAATGGAGGATAAGGCAAAATCTGTGCAGACAGTAAAGGATTTCTTACAGGTACAGCCACCCAGATTTAGCAGGAACTGGCCCTCTAAGAACTGGCCCTTTCCAGTGTCAGACAGACCACAAAGAGGCAGATTCAGATGCCCTAGAGGCAGGCAACAGCCCCAAGGCTCATACAGGCCCAAATAATGGGGTGCTTCTACCTCCAAAAGTGGAGAAGACAAATCACAGCCTTATAAAAAAAACAGTCCCAATGACTTCCCTCTGCCAATGCCAATCACTTATTTTTTGGCAGCACCCTTAGGGGGAAAGCTAGCACTTTTTTCACAAAACTGGCACAAGATCACCCAGGACAAATGGGTCTTAAATATAGTCTCTCAGGGTTACAGGTTCCACTTTCACACCCTTCCAAAGGCAAAAGACATGCCAGACCTGCCACGCAATCAATGCCAAGCGGCACAAAATCAAGTTTCATCTCTCATGGACATGGGGGCTATTCAGCCAGTGCCACAACAAGAGCAGGGACAAGAATTTTACTCAAGACTTTTCTTAGTGCCAAGAAAGGACAAAGCCTGGAGGCCAGTCTATTCTAAATACTTTTCTGGACGCCCCAAAATTCAAAATGTTGACTCTGTAGCAGCTTCTGCTCATGCTGGACAAGAAGGCTTGGCTTGTAACTTTGGACCTCAAAGAGGCATACCTGCATGTCCCAATCAGACAATCTTGCAGAAGATACCTCAGATTCATAGCTGGCTCACTGCACTACCAATTCTCTGCACTGCCCTTTGGCTTATCTACTACTCCCAGGGTCTTCACAAAATGCCTGGCACCAGTAATTGCATTTTGCAGACAAAGAGGAATTCAAATATACTTCTACTTGGACGACTGCCTTATTCAAGCAAAGGACAAAGTATATTCTACTACAGCATCTGGCATTTGTAAAAAGATTACTAATTTGCCTAGGGTACACAGTAAACGAAAAGAAATCAAAACTAGTACCCTCTCAAGAGATAATATTCCTGGGTGCAAGCTTAAATACAACTGCCCAGGTGGCTTATCTCACGCCAGACAGACAAAGGCATCTGACTTCTTACTTCAAAGACTTGGCAACAAAGACCCAGTTATCTGCAAGAAAAATTCTGCAGGCTCTGGGCTACATGACATCCTGCATTCTACTAATTCCATATGCAAGACTGCATATGAGGAAACTACAATGGTATCTAAAAAGTGTTTGGACTCAACATTGCCACAGCCTGGAAAACAGTAATTACTCTCATTCACTGCCTGCAACAGGAATTTCAATGGTGGGCACAGGCCTGCCACCACAACAAGGGACAGCCATTCAAGCTACCCACTGCCAGACAGACACTAACAACAGATGCATCAGATTATGCCTGGGGGGCACACATGGCAGGAAAATGTATTCAGGGCACATGGCCCACAAACCAAATGCATCTTCATATCAATCAAAAAGAGATGCTAGCTGTACAAAATGCCCTGACAGCCTACTTCATCCAGGACATCTACAGATAAAGACGGACAATACTACAGTCATGTGGTACATAAACAAGCAAGGGGGCACACATTCCTACCCCCTCTGTAGGCAAGCATTGACTTTGTGGAACACAGCATTGATATATCAAGTACATCTGCAAGCACAATTCCTGCCAGGAAAGACAAATAGTTTGGCAGACGAACTAAGCAGTAACCTCATGGATCCTCACGAGTGGAAACTGGACCCACAAATCTTCAACATGATAACAGGGAAATGGGGATGCCCAGACTTAGATCTATTCGCTTCCCCTCCCAACTGCCAGCTACAGAGATTCTGCACTCGGACTTATCACAAGCAAACATGGAAAGTGGATGCCCTTTTATTCAGCTGGAAAGCCCTTACAAGTATATGCCTTCCCTCCTCTGCCTCTCCTCTCCAAGGTACTCCTAAAGGTTAGACAAGAGAAGCCAAAAATGATACTGATTGCCCCAGACTGGCCACGCCAGCACTGGTACCCAATCCTAAAGAGCTTGTCTCAAGGCCCAGCCTGGACATTGCCTCTAATACCTCATTTGCTGACCCAACAGAACAATCCAATCCTGCACAGCCAACTCAGAACCCTAAGTCTGGCTGCATGACGGATAATGTAATCATTCAGAACACATCTCTCTCTAAAGCAGTTATGAATGTTATTTTGGAGGCCAGGAGGCCCAGCACCAGAAAATCTTATGCAGAAAAATGGAAGAGATTCTGTGCTTGGAACCAGGCACTGCCTCTCCTTCTCATCAATTAAGATCCATGCCTCTGCCATTTCAGCTCATTACAGTACGGACCCACCTATTTTTTCTCATCCACTGCTAAGACAGTTTCTCAGAGGGGCCAAAAACATAAGACCTCCAAGGAGAGCTCCAATACCTACATGGGACCTCAATTTTTTCTTGGAAAAACTCACACTGCCTCCTTTTGAGCCTGCCAATACAGGAGAGATAAAATACTTGTCATGGAAAACCGCTCTACTCCTAGCAATAACTTCAGCAAGAAGAGTCTCAGAGTTACAGGCACTAATGGCTGTGGAACCTTTTATTATTTTCCATCAGGACAGGGTTTCTCTAAGGACAAATCCGACATTTATGCCTAAGGTAGTGTCCAGCGTGGCTCTTAACCAAACCATACATTTGCCTACCTTTTATCCAAACCCACAGAATAAGGAGAGAGACTTCTGCATACTTTGGACATACACAGACAGCTACACTTTTACTTGGACAAGACTAAAGCCTTCAGAAAGACTGAGCAACTCTTAGTGGCATATGCTGCAGGTTCCCAAGGAAAAGCCATTTCAAAGCAGACTATTTCAAAATGGATAGGCTACTGCATTTGTTTCTGCTATTCACAACATGGCAAATCAGTGCCCAAGGGCATTAGGCCACATTCTACCAGAGCAGCAGCCACTTCAGCAGCCTTCCTCAGAGGAATACCAACCAAGGATATTTTGGAGGCTGCAACATGGACTTCAGTGCACACTTTTACAAAGTACTACCATTTACCTCTCTACTCTAAATACAGAGCAGGCTTTGCCACTGCAGTTCTGCAGAGCCTCATAACCACTTCAAACTCTATTTAGGCCCAGCCGCCCAACCTCAGCTTTGGGATTCAACCCAAGTGTAATGACTGCAACAGTGAAACACGATGAACATAGTACAGTTGTGTACCTACCATAAATGTAGATGTTCAAGTGTATTCACTGTTGTAGTCCAGGTTACCCTCCCACCATCCCCCTTTGTCTTTGCTGGGACTTATCTGTACCTGTCTATTCTATACAACTTATGTGGTGTATTTGCTTGTAGATGAAGGTTATGTTCATGCTTTTTTATGATCATAATTTTTACAGCCTACCCTTTTGAGGGCACCTGACATCTGGGGCAAGAAAAACTGAAGAAAATGGCATCTGCTGCATCGTTTATACCCCTGGCGCACTGACGTCAAGGAAGAAGTGACAGCAGCCGACACCGGACCAGGACTTTGGAATTCAGGCCGACTGCGGGTAGCCTGCCAGCAGGATAACCCAAGTGTAGTGACTGCAACAGTGAATACACTCAAACATCTACATTTATGGTAGGTACACAACTGTACTTTCTGTACCTAAACCTTTGGACTATCCACTGCACCAAAAATATTCACAAAGTGTTTAGCTCCAGTTATAGCTCACTGCAGGCAAAAGGGTATCCACATTTTTTCCTTATTTAGATGACTTATTTATCTTTACAGATTCTTTTTCAAAGTGTCAGGAGTCTCTGTCTTAGGTGAGAGATCTTTTACACAAGCTGGGATTCCATGAGAACAGCAAAAGTCTTTCTAGACTACCTCACACAGAATTGTGTTCCTGGGATGGTAACTGGACACCTCAGTTCAAAGAGATTTTCCTCTACAGGAAAAAGAAGATCCCTGTTTAGATTCATTTCTAAAGTTTTCCACTCAAACTTCAGTCACTGCGAGAGAATACCTTAGGATTTTTTGTCTCATGATATCTGATTCTTATGATTCCTTGGCAAGACTCCACATGAAAAAGATATGGTGGTATCTGAAATCTCTTTGATCACAGCATCAACACCCTTTGTCTTTTCAAATCCCATTGCTGTGGTTTGTCAGAATAGAAATCTTTTAGTGGAGACAACAGATATCCTTAAATTTAGGTCTCACCTTTGTCCTTCCTGCTGCAAAGCAGTCAGTCACCACAAACATGTTGGACTTTGCTTGGGGAGCATTTTCAGAAAGAGGTTAAAGTGCAAGGGTGTGGGACATATGCAAGCACATAAATATCTAGGAAATGTTTGCCCTCATCAAGACATTAAACTCCATGAACTATCTTTGGGACCTCTTCAAAGTCATTTTAGACAGTAGCACAATCGTGGTAAATCAACAAGCAATGGGGAACCAGGTCATACACCCCTTCGCAGACTTTTGCTGTGTTAGCTTGAGATATAGCTTCACAGTACAAACTAACTGTACATGCACTCTACATTCCATCAGAGCAAAACTGTGTTGCAGATAAGCTAAGAAGGACCAGGGCAGACTGTCACAAATGGAAACTAGATCCCAACATTTGATCCATCTGTGAGGAGTTCCTCAAGCAGACCTTTTTGCCTCCTCTTTGAACAATGAACTGACAAGATTTTGTTTCAGGACTCTATGCAAGAAGGCCTGAAAGACAGATGACTTTTCTTTTCTTTGGACTGGAATGTTCCTGTATGCTTTTCCACCCCTTTCTACAAATACAAAGGGTGCTTCAGAAGATTCAAAAGGAATCCTCCAAGATTATTGTGATGACTCCCTTCTGGCCTAGGCAACTGTGGTTCTCCCTTCTTTCAGAAATGGCCAGGGGTACTTGCATCACAGACTGTATATACTCACAAAATAACAAAGGTGTTTGATGCACCCTAACATCAATCATTTTCATTTGACTGCCTGAATAATAGTCTTAATTAGTTTTAGGCTTCTATTTACTGAGGAGATGCAGCAGGTGCTAATAGAGGCAAGAAAGCCTACTACTAGAAAATCATATATTAGCTAATAGAAAAGGTTTTCTAGTCAGTACTAGCAACATAAACAGCACCCATTCAGGGTTAGCTGTTCTCTGGTTTTATGATTTTTGTGTAAGTTACTATCCTATTTCCTTTCTTATTCCTTTATCAAGGTTAATTTATCGGCCATTTCAGCATGTCTGCCCATAGATCCTTCCCTTTCAAGGCATCCTAATATCTTGAAATGAGTTTTGCATAAGAGGCATCCAAGTCAACCAGTTCCCCTTCCTTGGGATCTTAATTCTGTGTTAGAAAAGCTAACACCTGCTCCATTTGAGCCAGTTAATCTCACTGACTTGAGGTTTTTAACATGGAAAACCAAGACTACCTTGTCGGTCAGACACAGATCACCCTTCAATAATTAGTAGGAAACTTAATACTGTGATAGGGCTTTTAATCAGTCCACATATGACACGCTTGTTATAGCCTGTATTTTTTCGGTGAGAAACCTCTGAGGTTTGGCTGGTATACAAGGTATTTTCAGACCCCATTCTGATGGAGCTCCTGCACATCCGCAAAATAAACAGCACCAGAATTACCTGTTCTAAAGACTTAAACCTTGCCTGTCATATAAACAGGACCTGCTGGAGAGACAGGTATGTATTTTTCTAGAACAAGCTCCTGATCCATTTGAAGCAAATTTACTCCCTAATCCAATTCGAGTTTAACTTGGACAGTTGGATGGGGAACAGGAAATTCATCCCTGGTTTGGCACCTATGTCTGTATGTCATCTCCCAGGCCCCTGCTTGTAAATGTTTCACCTACCCAACCCCCTGTTTACCCTTACAAGAATTTATAGGAGATTTTGAATGCATGGCTAGGCTTAAAAAGGCCCTTGTGGTCATTAGCGTAGTAAACACCTATGAATCTATGAGGACTTTCCAGCTGTTTCAGGTGCCTGGAGAGGTACATGCCAAAGGGTGCATTGTACTGGATTATTGGTCTAATGAGGGTTGAAGTTCCATGCTACTGTGGCATACTTAGGTTTGGATGTCATGCCCTTACTTATAAGCTGAGACACATAGAAGGATTTCCTCACCATCATGAACACGTGATAGTCAAATTTTAGATTACTATGTCTCAGATCTTTCAACAATGCATCCACTGTGGGGGAGGGGGGTGCTATCAATGTTGTAACTTACAGGGTTATTTGATTTTCCAAAGGCTGTTATTATCCACCTCTTTGCATTTAGTTTGAGGCCATGGCTTTGACACCATGACAACAATCATTAGTCGGTGTCAGTCCTTTCTGTAGGATATCAACATTGTTTGAGGAGTCAGTAATTGCCCCCAACTTGAAATCATCATCAGACTTTGTCAGCCAAAAGCCATCTACGTTTGGCTTGACATCCGAGAAGTATATTCCAAACAGGAGGCCCAGCACAAAGCCCTGTGGTACTCCACTGGTGACTGGCCTCTTGCTGGATGTGGATTTCTCTACTCTAACAACATTTGTCCTATCCTTGAGCCATTTGGCTGTCTATCTGGTGATGTAGAGGTTTATGCCCAATTTTGTTCATGTATAATACCCGAGTGTGGTATTGTGTCAGATGCCTTGGTCAGGTTAAGGTAGGTGGTATGCACTGTCTTACCCTCATCCATGACTTTTGTGACCTACTCAACAAAGTCCACCAGATTTAGCACGCAGGACCTGTTCTTGACGAAGCCAAACTGGGTCAGGTCTTGAATCTGTGGAATTTCCTGTGTCGTTGCTAATCAGGTCCATGATTATCCTTTCCATAGCCTTGCATATGAGGCCAGTCAGACTTATGGGTTGGTAGTTTCCAGGGTCAATTAATGGTTCCCCCTTTGTGCAGAAGGATGACTGTTGCTGTCCTTCACTCTGCTAGGACAAAGTCTGTCTGGAGACTGTGGTTAAATAGAGATCTGAGTGGGTCTGCTAGGTCACATTTAATGCTATTTAATAGGCACCCTAGGATTCTGTCAAGGCCTATTGATGCTGTGTTCTAGCTTTAGAGAGTGCAGTGACAACCTGTACTTTTGTGATAACAGGCAAAGGAATGGTAGGGATATTTTGTGGGAAGTGACTGGAGGTGATAAGGGGGTAAATTTGAGCTTACTATATCGGCCAATAGGTTTTCTATTTCTTCTGACTGAGTATAGGTAGCATATTTACAGCAAACTCAGCACAAACTTGAGTGTTTCCCTTAAGATTTCAAGCATCACAAAAAATGTTTTGTGATTATCCTTTGCTTGGGAGGCTACTTTAGTCTTGTATTTAGCTTTTGAAGACTTGACTAGTTCCCTGATTTGCCTGTTGAGACTGAGGGATTTTTTTCTCTCCCACTTACTTCTAGGCAGGAGTTTCTTCCTTCTGTTGTATAGTCTATGTATGCCAGAGGTCCACCAGGGTGGCTTTTTTTTCTGCCTATTCCTGGGTTTAATTTGGTCAAGTACTGTTGTTTCTCTGCAGTTGTTTAATTGGTTTTACAGGGCATTTGTGTATACTTCTGCATAGGCCTCCATGTTTTTTGTGGTTGGGGAGCTTTAAAATTACCCATGCTATCACTTAACAGGAGTTGATTTGACTTGGAAAAATTCTTTAGGGTTTTAGGGTTTGAAGGGGTACTACCGTTACATTTATTTCAATGGAGACCGATTTATCTGCTCTTACCAATGAGGACATTATGCTAGGGCGGTGAAAGGATATTTGACCCCTATTGGGAGTGCAGACCAGCTGTTCCAGAGCACTTGCATTGACAAAGTCCAGGAATCTCTGAACCTACATGTTAGTGGTCTTATATGTTTTCCAGTTTATGGAGGGGTAGATGAAAATCACTCATGAGTTGTGTGTTGGGCTGAATAGTCTAGTAACTTCAGATGTGCAGAGTGGATTTCATAATTCATGTTTGTGGAACTGTAGCTAGAGATGATGTGTTGGGGGATTTTGCTTATGGTCAGCTGGACATGGAGTAGCTCAAGCGAGTCACCCTGCTTGACTAGTCTAGAGGTGTGATTGTTTGTATGTAAATGGAAACACCTCCTCCTTTTGTTTTTTTCCTTTTCAGAGGGTGGTCTGAATGTGTGATGGGCATTGCTCGGGTGCTTTCTGCATCCTTGAACCATGTCTGTTTTACTGCACAGATGTCAGCATTCTGCAGGGTAAGAAGAGCTGCCACTGAGTGCAGTTTCTTGTTAAGACTCCTAGCTTTGACCAGTAGTACCTTCAGCTTGGAGTAAGAAGAATTTGTTACATTGGTAGGTCTCTTGGTGTTGCCCTCCCTAAAAAATGCACTATGGGGGTGGCAAACACTTTTGCCAGTATTCAAAAGCCTAATGGCAACAATCACAGATCATCTTTGAAAAAGCAGGGTGGCCTGTCAATTATGTTGTCCCAGGCACACAAATACTGGATCCCCTTGGAGTGACACCAGTAGCTAAGCCAATTATTGAAGTCAGTCATTTTGTGTTTGTAGTGGATATAATTTTTGGTGACGGTAGAATGTTGCTCAGTGCGAGGCTCATACCAACCTGTGACATGTATTCAGAGTGGTCCATCATGTGTCTCTTCATGTACTCCAGGGAGTTATATCTAAGGTTATTCACACCCTCATGGACTATGACTGAGACTTACTGGTACTTGTGTTTAAGTGATCAGAGCACCTGTGTGATCTGGTGAATCCTGGCAACTGACTGTAACCATCTCTTTATCCAACCTTGTGAGGTGGTTATCTGTGTGCCTGGAGTGTTCTATGACCAAGATGTTGTAATGTGCAGTGTTTCAGCTTAGGGGCTTGCTTGTGGAGACACTGTGATGTGTATTTTTGTGTGTGGTGGTTGGTGTTTACTTGGTTTTGTTTGCATATGGTTTCTGAGGGCAGGGTATGAGAGGCTTCTGAGGTTTTCATAAGTTACTTGCGAGTACCTCTGCATATGTGGGTTTATGTGTTGAGACCTTATATAGTCAGGAAAATGATGTGCGTGTGCAGTCAAACCTGTTTGTCATTTGATTTGTTAGTATGTGAGATTATGTCTCAATTTTCATAATGTAACATTTCTCACATACTATGTTTGTTTCAGAATTAAAGGAGAACCACACCCACAGAATCAAAATACATGTTTATTTCATCATGGTTTGGTGTTTCCTACATTTTAACACCACTCTGGGACTATTTACAGGTTTTTAAATATTTTTATACGTAATTTCTGAGTCTGACCACATGGGCTCTGGCATCTTGAAGTAATTCTGAATGTTTAGTCCACCTCTTGGTATCTCAAAATGCAGTGCTTGTCTGTAAAAAGTTACATCACGTAGGCTTTTTTTTCCCTAAAACTCCTGTCAATGCATTGATTTTAAATGCATACACTGCTGTCTTTCAGCCAGTTTTAAGTAACATTTCATGACGTTCAATGACCACTTAAAACATAAACGGTGCAAATGCCACAGAACAGACTTTCAAAGTGCTTTTCACTGCTGCTTCTTTTTTGAATGGCTAAACTGCTTTTTTGTGAAGCCTGAATTTTACTACTTTGACTTATCTCACACCCCCAACACACACCTTACTGTCAAAGTGCTAAGGGTAATTTGAGCAGTTACCTGCTGTGATTGACAGCTCACAGCAGAAGACTTGACTCATGTATTTTCCTTGTTCTAGCCTTTACTTTCTGTATTGACAGGGGAAAGACCAGGGAGCTGTGACATCATGGCATGGGTGGGGTTTTAGGACAGTCATGGTGATGTCAGTTTGGGGAAGCAACTGGTCAGAAAACTACCTGCATTCAGTGGCCTTGATGACATCAATGAATTGAAGACTGCAGCAAAGGCGGGATAAAAGTTTTTTGAAAGTGAAACCACCACAGTACAGTAAAGTACGGTTCTAGTAGAGAGAAACAGCCAATTTAAAGTTTTTTAAATGCTGTGTTGTTGTTTATTCATAGCAGGTACAGTAAATAGAGAGAAAAAGGGCAGAGAAGTTGAGCATTTAATAATAGAATTCTGTTATTGTCCTTTAAGTGGTTGTCCAGTGTACATGAGACAATTGCTACATTATCTCAGGATGCCCATGTCCTCCAGGCTGGCCACAGTGAAAGCAGGAAAGTGCCTTTCCATAGTTATATGTTTTTTTACTATGGGCTTAACCAGGAAAAAGAGTGGGGAGATGTAACTGAACTAGGATGATAGCACATGGACAAAGAATGGGTGCTATACTGATTGTGAACTGCAGCTATCCAACAAGGCGATGCTGGTCTGTGCACAAATCAGATGTTCCTACAGCAGTAGGGGGACTGTGAAACCTGTAGAGATAGTTATTCTAAGGGAAATTTTAAATTGATAACATTTGCGTCTATAGAGGGCACTGCTGCTGCATGGAGAGCAGCCTATTGCAAACACTGGGTTTATGTAGAATCAGAAAAACAAGTTTTACAATAGCAAGGCCTACAAACCAGCACCTCAGAACACAACACCTGCAACACATAGACCTCACAGTCAGAGTGTCAAACAGTCACAGCCCTTAAGGCCAAACACAATGCCAGACACACTAGTCATTGGTGACTCCATAGTCAGACACACTGACGTCCCGCTCACCAGACTGAGTAAGGAGAAGGTCACAGTAAGCTGCCTGTCGGGCGCTAGAATCCGCCACATAACGCAAGCACTCAGGTCTCTCAACAGCAGGTACAAATATGACTCAGTCATTGTCCACGCTAGTGCAAACGACCTGAGACGTACCTCCTTGGACTACATGAAAAGAGACATTGAGGAGCTCTCTGATTATGTAGCCCAGGCAGGTATGACCCTGACCGTGAGCAGTATCCTACCTTCACCAAGAATGATGCCACAATACAGAGATAAGATGATCAGCTTTAACAATTGGCTTAAACACTGGTGTCATTCAAAGGGGATCCAGTGTCTGTCTGCCTGGGATGACATGCTGGACAAGCCACGCTGCTTCGCAAGGGATGGCTTGCACCTGTCACCCCTGGGATTCCGGATATTGGCAAAGGCTCTTGCCACCCCATAGTGCCTTTTTAGGCAAGGCTCAAATTCTAAACCTACCACCCTAGAACACAAAAAGGAAAAAACTAAGGGTAATGCTGCTCAATGCCAGAAGTCTAAATCTCAAAATGCACGCACGAGGCCCTTCTCAGTATGGAGAACATTGATGTCTGTGCTGTGACAGAAACCTGGTTCAAGGCTCCTGAGAGCACCCCAGCTATCAGGTTTTACCTCATATCATGCGTTCCGCCCCAAAATCCGGACAATACCAAGAAAGGAGGGGGTATCCATATTCATCAAGGACACCCACACCTCAAGACTGGTGGCAATGCACGATGCATCGGAGACCATCCAGGTGCAATTAACCATAGGCAAGACTGCTCTGTAAATTGTAGCATGTTACAGGCCACCCTCACAAACTCAGGAACCTCACATGGCCTTCCTGAAAACACTAGAGGGATAAATGTATCAACAAACACCATCATACTAGGTGACTTCAATTACCCTAATATAGACTGGGAACACTACTCAAGCCCAAACACCCTAGCCCAAAAGTTCCTGGAATTCATAAACTCAAATGCCATGGAACAACTAGTCACCATCCCCACAAGAGGAGATAACATACTTGATCTCATCATCACGAACATGGGAGCACAATGTTCAACACCAGAAGTATACCCTCACTGGTGAGATCAGATCACAAACTAATCTCGCTGGAGGTCCTCATCCCACCCCACCTGAAATAAAAAGACCACAGTAAAGAACTTCTCAAAGCCGACTTCACACTTCTAAAGTCTAGTGTGGGATCCTTTAAGGTCCCCCAGCTGGCGGAAAACAGTACTCAAGCCGCTGAATCACTTACAAATGCCTTCTACCAGCACCTGCAGGACTGCATGGATAAGGCAATCCCAAGCAAAACAAAGACTATTTGTACCAAAGGCAAGCGTCCAGTCTGGTGGACCCCAGCCATAAACAAACTCTACAACAAAAGGAGGAAGCTACTACAAGATAGAGCAAAATCCTTAAAAGGTAGGACACCCTTGATCACTATAAGTAACAACTAAGAGCTCTCATAAAATCATCCAAAGCAAATTTGAGAGAAAAATAGCTAAAGACTCAAAAGACAATCATAAGGCCTTCTTTAGCTATGTTAGAAACCTGGGAGGAAACTCCCAGATATGCTCAGAACTAGTTCAAAATGATGTGAAGATTACTGATCCTACAGACATTGCCAACATACTGGCTGACAGGTTCAGTGCAAACTTCTCCCCTCCCCAAAAGGAGAGATATCTATACCAAACGATTGCAGCCCCCAAACATCTCCAGCGCCCAAGTGAGAACTGCTCTCTCCAAAGCAAAAACACAGCATCCATGGGACCTGATGGTGTCCCCGGCTGTGTGCTCCACGAACTCAATGAGGAATTAAACCCACAGCTAGGACAGCTGTTTAATCAAAGTCTTACCTCTGGATACGTACCCAGGAGTGGCGCACTGCAACTGTGGTCCCACTTTACAAAGGCGGTGCCTCCACCGACCCTGGAAATTACCGTCCCATTAGCTTGACAAGCCTTATCTGCAAAGCCATGGAGAGGATCATAATGGACCTCATAAATAAAGACATAGGGAATTTGCAGACTTTGGATCCAACCCAGTTTGGCTTTGTCAAAGGAAGATCATGCCTTTTAAACTTGGTTGACTTTTTCGAAACAGTCACCAAAGCCATTGATGAGGGAAAGGCAGTCCATACAGCCTACCTCGATCTGGCTAAGGCCTTCGATACAATACCCCACTCGGGTATCATTGAAAAACTCATCAGCTTAAATGTTAACCCATACATCACAAGATGGGTAGCAAACTGGCTGAGTGACAGAACCCACAGGGTCAGAGTTGCTGGCGCCATGTCAGACTCTAAGCCTGTCACAAGTGGTGTCCCACAGGGCTCAGTCCTGGGCCCACTCTTGTTTGGCATCTACTTTTCAAGTACAAGCAAACACAGAAGGGTTATGGCTGACAAAGTTTGCAGATGACTGCAAACTGGCCATAGTAGAAAACACATCTGACACAGATATCCTTCAGAAGGGTCTCACAGAAATGGATAACTGGTGCCAGAGCCACGGCCTAAAGTTAAATGCCAAAAAATGCATAGTCATACCCTTCGGGAAAAACAAGGCTACCCCTAGCTACCAAATAGGTGGCAATCCACTGAGCACAGAAGAAGTTATCAGGGACCTGGGGACCCAGGTTGATAGTAGTCTGTCATTCGACACCCATGTAGCTAAAGTAGTTAGGAAGACCTTCTACATTGCCCACCTTATCATGAAGGGATTCTCATCTAGATCAAGGGAGGTCATAGTCTCCCTTTACTCATCACTCATCAGACCAATGATTGAGTACAATGCCCCATTCGGAATGTATCTGACCCGACACTTGCAGCAGCTGGAGAGGCCACAAAAGTTCCTCACCAAAAGGATAAAGGGTCTCAAAAATCTGTCCTATGCTGCCCGACTGAAAGAACTCCAGCTCTATTCAGTCGCCACCGCTTGCTCAGAGGTGACCTTTGCCTAACATACAAGGCCATGTCAAACCCAGATTTGATGAATATGCTTCACCTCAAAAAATCTAGATCCATCAGAGCCACAAGGGCGGGAGACTTAAACCTCGACACGGCTATTAATAGGACGTGCTGGAGGGATAGACTCATCACCCAAAGACTCCCTATGCTGTGGAAGAAAATCCCGGTACATGTGAGGCAGAGCACCTCGCTGGCCTTGTTCAAGAGAAATCTTGACCAGTGGATGGGAGATCGCAGATATACCCCAGGGATTACCTCAGTGTCACTGCTCGACAGAGGCACAGCAAAATAATGGGTATAGTTCCCCATACTTAAGGGGTGGCGTAAGCCACAAAACGATGGGCTAGGCTTGCAAATGCCCTCGGGCAGATAGCCTAGTATGAACCTATGAACCTAAGACATGCAATAAGCTTTCAGCAAGCAGCCCCCAAAATGTATAGGTTTGCTACAGCACACTTGTGCCACAGAAGTGTAGTCAGAAAACCCTCTTAATGTAAAAATGGTGGTTTTAGATCTCAAGTGCAGGAAAACTAGATACTGCTATCCTGTAAAACTAGCAGACACAATGTAATTAAGTACTACAGCAGCAGTAGAAACAGTTCAGCTTTGAAACTCTACTATAAAGTGCAAGAAATATAACAACTAATACAGGATTCTTTTGAAATACACTAAAAATTATCAGCAGAAGTGCCAAATGATAGTTTTGTTCTTTTAGTAGATATGAGGAGGAAATTTAAATCGTCATGACTGAGGGTTTAAATTTCCTTCTAATATGCTTGCGAATTGAAGGGATTCATTCTAGTCTCTCTTGGAGACCTCTCAGTGCTATTGGGCAGCTTAACCCAGCTGTAATATTATCCTCAGCGCTTGCTTGGTTTGCCTTTAGGAAGTTGCTTCCACAACCCATAATACTTTCTTCAAAGGCAGCCTTTACTCTTTTCATCTTTGGAGCTAGCCTGTATTTACTTGATATTACCCATTGCTCAGCCACGTAGCTAATCCCAGCCTTTGAAATGTTATATATAACAGAAACATGCTAAATTATTTATTTGCTGTATTTGATGTTGTATATGCTAGATAACTTCTTACCAAATCAGTTGCTATGCAATGGGGACTCTTCTTGATTGTTCAGGAGTACCCTCCTTCCATCCTGTCTGGGTGGGTGAGTCATATTCATCTATTTTCAGCTCTTAGAATCCATTTAAATCCAGACGGTATTGGATAAGTTAACAGTGAGTGTGTCAAATCTGCTATGATGATGTTTTGCAGAGGGTGGACTGGTGGGAATGAGCAGAATTAAACAGAAAAAGGAGGATCTTATGGTCTGCAAGTGCATCATCAAGCTGCACCTCTGCAAACGAGTAAGAACTTCCAGTAAAAGATGCCACAGCTGATTGGAGGAATGGATAAACCCATCCCAAAGTATCCATCAGGGAAGGTCCTTTTCATGTATCAGCTACAGTACAGTACAAATGTTTCTGCTATTTCTAGTGAGTATCACACACAGTTGTACATTGCTACTATACTTAACCCATATACCATTACGTTTCTTTGTGGTTATAGGGTCTGGGACAAGATTGTAAGTGGCTCATGCAAGATTCTTGTTTTTGTCGCCATGGAAATACTATTAATTTTCAAAATGAAGTTAATGGCAATGCATAAGTCAGAGGACATAACACACTTTCTGGAAAATGTAAGTAGTTGAATTTCACAGAGTAACCTTTTCTTATAGTCATCTCTTACTTGTAAAATTGTAGGTTTCTGACTCACTCAGTTTGTGTTACATTTGTCAGCTGCAAAGATGATTAAAAACAATGTGAGAATTTTAATTCATATTCCACACAGACTTAATTCTACTTTGTAAGTGATCTGAATAATTTATAAACTTAATATGTCTAGTGGCATTTGTATGACCATCCAATGTACTTATGCACACAATTGCAAATCTGTTTTATCTGTCTCTTAGTACTTTTATTTCTCCTTCTGCATGCCATAAATGTATGTTAATGTCACGACTAGATAGCAGTGTTCTGGGTGCAGAAGCTTTTAGCAATGAGTGATATCCCTCATTGTATTCTTTGCATGCTGGATAATGTGCAGCTAGGCTGCCATTTTGCAGACATTAGGAAAGAGAAATTCTTCAGAAGAGAACCATGGGAAGGGTGCACATCTACTTGCTTGCCATTGGCTTGTGATCAGTCTTTGATAAAATACCAGCATTCCATTTTTTAGTGGCACTTTTTTCTATATATGTGTATACAAGGAGTCTCACACACACACACACACACACACACACACACACACACACACACACACACACACACACACACACACTTAACATATACACATGCATTTATAAAATACTGGCTCTACAAAACTTTATATGCCATAATTAAGTAACCTGTAAGGTGTCTGCGCTGATGTAGTGTGTACACATTTAGATGTTTACATTTATCCCTGTAAATGGAATCTTTAAAATACAGTTTGCGAATTTCCTTTGGACTCTTCCAAGACAATGCAAATTTTGCAGGTGTGTATGCACAAAAATATTGTTATACGTAATTATTGGTCTAATATATAATAATTTGTATAAAGGAATTAAATGTTCATCTGTAGTAGACTAATTCTTCAGCATATATCCCATTTGTTTTATTGACCTGTTGCTAACCATTGTTGCATGCATAGTAAAGATAAATGAAGCAGTAATCATGATGTCTAAAATTGTGCATTCATTTACTTCTTTTAATGGTTGTGTAAATAACACATTTTTCTTTGAAAATATGTTTTCTGAAATACACGATGATTCATTTTTTCAACTGAAACTAGTCACATTATTTTATGTCTATAACGTCAGTATGGTTCATGTACTTATTTAAGGAAATCAGTATCTCTCTCTATGTTCTTCGTGTTTCACTGCTACAGTCATCACATTTGGGTTATCTGCTTGCAGTAGCCCTCAATCGGCCTGATTAACACAGTCTTGAGTCCTGCGTCGGTTGCTGTCCCTTCTTCCGTGACGTCAGGTTGTCAGGGGTATAAAACATGCAGCCGACGCCATTACATCAGTCTTTCTTGCCGTGTGGTGCCCGAAGCAGAAGCAGTTCGCAAGTGCTGGTCGGCCGACTCCTGAAATTTTTGTTTTCGAGTTTCAGAACCGAAGTTTTTCCTTGCTCTAAACCGATGTCAGAAAAAGTAAATAATTGTATTACTTGTGGAAAGCAAATACCTCATAAAGATTTTCATTCATACTGTATTCCTTGCCTAGGCCCTGACCATGACGTACCTCACTGTCAGTTTTGTGCCTTATTTAAACCATGAACTATCCGTCGTCGGTATATTTTCACTACTAAATATTTTGGTGCTCGGTTCAGTTATCCTGATATGTCTTCGGCAAGCCATCTGACTACCGACATTCTGAAAAAAATGCAAAGATAAAGACAGGGACAGGCTGCCTAGGTCCAAAGCTGCCGACAACGCTTCTCCTAAGCCAGTCGCCAGTTTGTCGGTACTCAGTGAGGCGCTTTTGCAGCCCCTGATACCCGCTACTTCAGATTCGCAGGCCTCTGCTGAGACCCATTCAGAGTTCGGTATGCTGCAAGATCCTTCAACTGTGGAACCTGCGGATGTCTCTACCTTGGATGGGTCCGGAGCCGCTGTGCAGGTACCGGCTTCTTAGGGTATATTCTGGCCTACTGTCTTGCGTATTAAACCAGCACCATCCTCTTCTTCAAGACCTAAAACTCGAACCTTGCCTAGAAAACTGATGCCTAGACCGCATGGTCAGGCCTCTATGCCTAAAAAACAAATGATAAGAATGGCTGAAGACCTTATTACTTTAATCAGGGGAAGCCAGCCTTCCCCCTCTAAGAGACCTAGGACTGAGTTTGCTTTTGATACTTCTGACCAGGATTCTGAATTTTCTGTTTCCTCTGATGACCATGATTTACCCTTATCTACCTGTGAGGATTCTGATGCTGAGGACTCTATTCCCTCTGCTTCCCCCCCCCCAGAGGATTTCTCTTTTGGTGAAACCTTGCATACTCTCAGGGAGCATTTTCATTGGGAAAGTCAGGATTTCTCTGATTCTAAAAAGAGGCTTAGGGATTTCTTACTCATGCCCCAGCACAGGCCTTTAGCCATACCTCCTGTACTAGACATTGTTGATGATGCCTTTTCGGAATCTAGCTTGGCCCCTGACTCTTTACCTCCTGCTCCCAGAAAATCTGATAGATATTACAGGGTCCCTGACTCTCACAAGTTCCTTTTTAAAAATCCTACTGCGGATCCTGAGACCATTTCACAGGGACCCAAGGGCATTAAATCTACTCCTGCCAAAAATCCTACCCCCTCTGATAGAGACTCTAGGGTGCTGGATAGATGGGGTAAGAAGGTATACACTTCTGCAACTTTGGCCATTAGGGCCTTAAACTGCCAGTTTCATATGTTAAAGTATCAGCAGCATATTATTGGATTGCTTAAACAGAAAATGATGATAAATCCTGATTGTGCTGAAAATAAGGATTTACAGGATTTACTGCATTCAGCTGAACAAGTTGGAAAACATACTTTGCAATGTGGTTTTGATTCATTACAGGCATCTTGCAGGGCTGCTGTAACTGGGTCTGTACTTAGAAGACATGCTTGGCTTAAGGAGCAATCCTTGCCAGATCATGTTAAAGCGAAATTACTGGATGCTCCCTTAAACCAGGACCGCCTGTTTAGCAACAAAGCAGAAGAATGTCTTAAAAAGATGGAGGAAAAAGCTAAATCTATGCAAACTGTTAAAGATTTTTTACAACCTCCAAGATTTAGTAGGCATTGGCCTTCCAAGAATTGGTCCTTTCCTGCCTCTTCCAGACCTTCTCAGTCCAAACCCAGATCCAGCAGAGCTCCCAGGCTTCAGTCCCAGGGTGCACACAGGACTAAGCAGTGGGGGGCCTCCACTTCCAAATCTGGGAGTAATAAAACTCCCCCTATGGTAAACTGTCTCACGGACTTCTTTTTAAAACTTCCATGGACTTCTCAACTGACTGCCCCTTTGGGGGGAAAGATTGCTCTTCATGCAAAGAACTGGGAACTCATTACCCAGGACAAATGGGTTTTAAATATGGTGTCCCAGGGATACAGATTTCACTTCCACACGTTACCAACACCAAGCGGGTGGCCAGATCTGCCCCCAAATCAGTGGGCAGAGGCCCAAAAGCAAGTACTTCCTCTCTTAAGCAAGGGGGGGGGCTATTCAACTGGTACCAGAAGAGGAAAAGGGACAAGGTTTCTACTTGAGACTTTTCCTGGTACCCAGAAAAGACAATTCATGGCGTCCTGTCCTGGACCTGCCTACTCTAAACACCTTTTTGGTGATTCCAAAATTCAAGATGCTGACTCTTCACCAGTTGCTCGCTATGCTAGGCAAAGACACCTGGTTGGCAACATTAGATTTAAAGGAAGCATACCTGTACATCCCAATCAGGGACTCTTGCAGAAGATACCTACACTTCAAAGCAGGCTACACACACTATCAGTTCTCTGCACTGCCCTTTGGCTTATTTACTGCGCCCAGGGTATTGACAAAGTGCCTAGCTCCAGTCATTGAATTTTGCAGGCAAAGAAATATTCAAATATACCCATATCTGGACGATTGTCTAATTTAGGCAGAAAGCCAGGACATACTTTTGAATCATCTGGCCTTTGTACAAAGGGTGCTAACTTGTCTGGGGTACACCATAAACGAAAATAAATCACACCTGGTACCCTGTCAACAAATTATATTCCTGGAGGCAAGCTTGAATACAACTTCCCAGATGGCTTTCCTCACGTCAGAGAAACAAATTCATTTGACAACCTACTTCAAACAAGTGGCTACAAAAACCCTGCTATCTGCAAGGCAAATACTACAAACTTTGGGATTCATGGCCTCCTGCATTCTTCTAATTCCATATGCAAGACTGCATATGAGGAAAGTACAATGGTATCTAAAACGCCTATGGTGTCAACATTCTCAGGATCTAGAAGCAATGATTCCTATCATACCTTGCCTACGCCTAGAGTTCCTTTGGTGGGCAGAGGCCTGCCACCAGAACAAGGGACTACCATTCACACTACCCCCTGCCGCCCAAACCCTAACAACAGATACATCAGACTGTGCATGGGGGGCTCACCTGGCAGGGAAGTGCATTCAGGGCAAATGGAACCCAAGTCAAATGCACCTGCATATCAATCATAAAGAAATGTTAGCTGTACAAAATGCTCTGACAGCCTTCAAGGACCACATTCTTCCAGGACAATTAATGGTAAAGACGGACAACACCACTATTATGTGGTACATAAACAAGCAGGGGGGGTACACATACTTACCCCCTCTGCAGAGTAGCCATGGGATTGTGGAACACAGCCATGAGCTACCAAGTGCATCTACAAGCTCAGTTCCTGCCAGGGAAAACTAAATACACTGGCAGGCGAACTAGGCAGAAACCTCATGGACCCACACAAGTGGAAACTGGAACCAAGGATTTTCAACATGTTGACAAGCAAATGGGGGAGCCCATATATAGACCTGTTTGCCTCCCTCCAGAGCTATCAATTGGACAAATTTTGCACAAGGTCTCCCCACAAACAAGCTTGGAAAGTGGATGCTCTGTCCTTATGCTGGAAAACCCTATCATTTTATGCCTTTCCTCCTCTGCCTCTGCTCTCCAAAGTACTACTAAAGATCAAACAAGACAAACCAAGGACGATTTTGATTGCACCAGACTGGTCACGCCAACACTGATACCCCCTCTTGCACAGTGTGTCACTGTCGGCCCTATGGCACTTTCCTCAGACTCCTACCCTATTGTCTCAGCAGGAGAACCAGATTCTGCACCCTCAGCTTCAAACACTGAACCTAGCAGCTTGGCTAATTACCTAATCTCTCCTTTACCATTCCTCAGTAAACCAGTGATGGATATCATTTTAGAGGCAAGGAGGCCTAGTACTAGAAAATCTTATGCTGAAAAATGGAAAAGATTATGTGCCTGGAACCAATCTCAAGGGATGAGCACAGCAGTACCCAATCTACCTCAGATTTTACAATACTTAACTGAGATGCTTCACAAGGGCCTGTCTTTCTCCTCCATCAAAATTCATGCCTCAGGCATTTCAGCTCATTATAACACAGACCCTCCCCTCTTCTCTCATCCACTGCTCAAGCAGTTACTCAGATGGGCCAAAAATTTATGACCACCCAGGAGAGCTCTAACTCCAGCCTGGGACCGTAACTTTGTCTTAGAGAAACTCACTCTTCCTCCTTTCGAGCCAGCTGCTACTGCAGACTTAAAATTCCTTTCTTGGAAAACAGCTTTCCTTTTAGCAATGACTTCAGCAAGAAGGGTATCTGAATTACAGGCCCTTATGGCAGTGGAGCCTTTCATCATCTTTCATGTGGACAGGGTGTCCCTCAGGACCAATCCCTCCTTCATGCCCAATTTGGTATCCAGTGTGGCCCTTAATCAGTCCATTATTTTGCCATTCTTCTTTCCTAATCCACAGAACAAAGGGGAACGGATTCTACACTCCTTAGATGTGCAAAGACAACTTAGATTCTACTTGGGCAGGACTAAACCTGAAAGGAAATCTGAACAACTGGTGGTGGTATTTGCTGCAGGGGCAGAGGGGAAGGCTATTTCAAAGCAAACCATTTCCAAATGGATAGGCCATTGCATTCATTTCTGTTACAACCACCATGGAAAACCTATCCCACAGGGGATCAGAGCCCACTCAACCAGGGCTGCATCTACCTCTACAGCCTTTCTCAGAGCCGTCCCTGCTAAGGACATCCTAGAAGCTGCTACCTGGAGTTCTCTACATACTTTCACCAAGCATTACCATCTGCCAATTTTCTCTAAATCCAGAGGTGGCTTTGCCACTGCAGTCTTGCAGGGCCTTATAGCTGGTCCTAATGCTGTCTAAATTCCTCCTCCCATCTTTAGCTTTGGGAATCTACCCAAATGTGATGACTGCAATAGTGAAACATGAAGAACATAGTACAGTTGTGTACACTTACCATAAATGTAGATGTTCGAGTGTATTCACTGTTGCAGTCCTGATTACCCTCCCTCCAGCCCCCTTACTTTTTTTGGCAATACCTTTACTCTCCTCTACTATGCTCAAAAGCTTTTTGGTGTATTTGCATTTTTGTTGGAGGTATAACCTTGTATAGTTATAGATTTAATTGCTTCCCATTTGGGTGGGGCACCTGACATCTGGGGCAAGAAAAAACTGATGTAATGGTGTCGACTGCATGTTTCATGTTTTATACCCCGATGACCTGACGTCACAGAAGAAGGGACAGCAACTGAAGCAGGACCCAAGACTTTGTTAATCAGGCCGACTGAGGGCTACTGCAAGCAGATAACCCAAATGTGATGACTGCAACAGTGAATACACTCGAACATCTACATTTATGGTAAGTGTACACGACTGTATTTTCTGCATCATGTTTCTAATTTTGCAACGATCTGTATATTTTGAAATTCATTTTTTGGTATGGTTGCAAATACTAAGTTAAACAGTGTTGGTCCTAATAAAGAACCCTGTATTACTCCTTGTTTAATCAACATGTATTCTTATTGTGTTCCTTGAATAGTAGCACTTTCAGTTATTTCATATAACCAGGACATATGATCCATTTTACTAAGAAGTTGAACTTAAATTTTTGTTAAACAGTTGTAAGTAATTTCATGAGGCAGTGTATTGAAAGCTTTTACCAAATTTAAGTATTTATAACCCCTGCTATTAACCTGAGCTGTAATGCTAATATGATTTGGACATAAAAATTTATTAGCATAGTCAACATAGATCTGCCCTTCACAAATCTGTGTTTTTCTGTGTTTATATAATGTTAAATCTTATGCTTTCTTTACCGTGTGACTCAATGGATGGGTTATCGGATCCAACCAAATCCGTTCTCAGCACTGTTTTAAGGTTCACTGATCCATGGCTTAGGCACCTCCCCCTTCCCACAATTCCCATTGTCCCTACAGTACTTCAGATTTCATTTGCCATCTGTTCATTTTGGACACTGTCTGAGACCTCAGCACTTTCTTTGTTAAATAAGTGTTTGTTGTTTACAATTATTGCTTTAGTCAAATGTTTTGGGTGTCCTCTGAATATTTTTTTTCATCTATTTAGCTAGATACTACTTTTCAGTAGTTAGCTCATTAGTGTTTTCTACTGTTCCGAGTGCCTTTTCCCATCTTTTCCTATCTCCAGTACTATTTAAAAGAAAAAAATGTTTTTACGTCTGTCCTTTTATTCCTTTAGAGAAGTGTTAGCTGTAGAGTCTGTGCTTTTTTGTCTTCTTCAAGTAAGATGTGCATGTGTGTCCTTGGACAGTGAGTGACAAAGCTTATAGATTAAAAAAGTGCACTGCATGTGAGCACAAAATCCACCTCTCCTCCTCGTGGATACGCATGTGTTGTGTGTATATACTGTGTGGGTATGGATCATCTGGATACTAAGTGTGAGCCCTTTGCCTCATTTGGGGCCAGGGCTCTTATTGACTATAGAAATAAATTTATTCTGAAGGGCCTTTTCCGTGCCATAGTAGGAGAATCAACACCTTGTGGCTGAACTTCTACTTTCCTGTAATCTAAGAAGGTGAGGGATAGGACACAGTATTAGAATGGAAAACAGAGAGTGATAACGAGAAGGGAAAAGAAAAGGAGAAAGAGAAACAGAGATAGGTTTGATGGCAAATCTTCTCACCTAACACATTAGATCTTGACACTGTCAGATCCCATTACAATTCAAGAGACAATCAGGATCTGATCTCCTTCTGCTCCAAGTAGATTTTCTCCAGAGCCAACCAGTCCTTGGCTGTGTTCTCCCACTGTACAGGGGAGAGGTCTATATACTGGTCTTTAGGACACCCTCAGTGGGTCCTTTCAGTCATTAAGGAGTCTGTCAGAAGCCAGCATTGACAGAATGATGCTCAAGTTTCTGATGACACATATCCAGATGGGGGTCCTCCCTACGTCAGGCCCCAGCAACACCCCAACTGATATCTCCTTCTCCAGTTCATCTGGTGTTTATGGCACCAAGTGTTACCTTTGGGTTTGACATGTCTGATAAGATATCTTGGTCACATTCAACTCTGTTTCCCTTACCTGTCTGACTCCAACAGTGTCTGATTTGGAAGGGTCTCTGAGCTGAGAGGTCGGACCAAAATCTGGGGTTTGGCATTGATTCTGAGGTTACTGGAGCCATCCCTGCCTTTGAGTGCCTCAGCCTTAAACACTTGACCCCAATGTCAGCATTGGAACCAAGTCGAATTGGGTCCTGAGAGGTTCTTTTTCTCGGATCATTGAATCATAAGGACTCTTCCTCAGCTGTGGTTTCAGTTTTGACTTTTGATGGGGACAAAGAGTGGGTTGGTCCACTTACACCCCCCCCCAAGAGAAGTCTGTATTCCTTGAGGCTTTCAGAGCTGGCTCACAGTGGTCTCTCCTTCAGATGAGCTCGTTGACCTAAGCTCTCAGTGGGGATGGAAGTAATCCAGTAATCCAATGTGATACAGACAATCCTGTGAAACCTGACAAGATCTTGGTATCTCCTTGCAATAGACTGTATTGGAGCAATGGTCCTACAGTAGATGCCATAGGGGTTGCAGCAAGCAAGAAAAAGGAGCTCTCTGAAGGTAGCATCTCTGTCCATCCCAGGGAGACTAGGGTGTTGGACAGATTCAGGAAGCAGATTAAACTTCAGTGATGTTTGCTGTACATGCACTGAATTACTTGGCCCAAGTGACACATTTTCAAAGAGACTTGACCAAGGACCTCTCCATGTCCCTCCCCAAGTAGTCTGCCTGCCAATATTCAGCAGACTGTGGAATCACAGCTAACCACCCTTCAAGTGATATCTAATAGGACTTGTCCATACAACTTCTTTCCATTGACTTGCAGACACCAGCATTGCCATTTGCCTGCCTGCCTCGATGCTTCTCTGCAGATTTGTCAAGACATCCTTTGTGAATGCTCACTTTAATGTTTCTGCTCTCTTCGGACCAAGATCAAGGAAATGCTCATGAGAAGTGAACAGGAGGGCAAAACCCTGTCTGCCATGAGCATCCATTTTTCAACCCCCCCCCCCCCCCCCCCGTGGACTTTCTGTCGGAACCAAAAGGGTGTAAAGAAGTTGTGGTTCTGTAAATACCAGAGTTTTGCTCAGAATTCAGACATCAATTCAAGATGTCCTTTGTCAATGCTCCCTTTAATGTTTCCACTCTCTTTGTACCCAAGATCAAGGAAATGATCACCAGAAGTGAAGAGGAGGACAAAACCCTTTCTGCCATGGGCATTCATTTTTCCACCCTCTCCAATGGAATTTCTTCCAGAACCAAAAGAGTGGAATTAAGTTATGATTTTGTAAATCCCAGAGTTTTGCTCAGAATTCTTCTGGTGACAGAACCTCTAACCTCCACCCCACCCACCCCTTGAGGCACAGGGTGGCAGCAATTTCAGTGAATGGTTCCCTGGGGCAGAGGTGGCCCAACAAATCATAGATTTTGAGGTATCTTTACTGGGAAGCACTTCCAGCACTCTTGAACAGTTGTCCAACTGCCACACTCTAGAGGCAGTCAGGGGACACTTGTTTCTGTAGCCTCATGCCTGGTTAGTCATCACTCCCATATTCCTTTTGCTTCCCACCCAGCAAACAAAAAGAAAATTCCCAACATTCCACTCAGAGTAAAATAGCTGCAGAGGAATTTTCAAAGCTGGTAGAAGAGTGAGTAATCCTGGAGATTCAGTGAGACCAGCAAGGATCCATAATCTAGTCAAGATTTTTTTTGGTTCCAGAAAAGGTCAGGGACCTTTATCCCATTCTAGACATCAGCCACCTCAGTCAATTTGTAAAACAGAGAAAGTTCCAGATGCTCATGCCGCATTTAAGGACCTTCAGGATGCCTCCTAGTATCCTATAAAAATAGTTAGGCAGTCCAGGCTTCTCTGCTTTTGACTGGTGACCAGTCATTTTTAGTTTAGAGCATTGCCCTTTGGTCTCACCACAGCTCTCAGGTATTCACCAAGTGTATGACAGTGGTAGCAATATGTTTAACACTGCAAATGTACCAGGTGTTCCTTTATTTAGATGACTGGCTCCTCACCACATCCATCAAGGATCTACTTATTCAGCCCAGGGACTTCTTCCTGCAACTCTTATCACCATTTGAGGATTACTGTCAATCTCAAGAAAACGCCAACTGACCCTGACCCAGACGATAAACTTCATAGGGTGTCACCTTGACACGACATATCAAATTATCAAACTTCCAGAGTCAAGAGTACTGTATTTGCGCTGGCAAGCTTCCAAGGTCCTCTCCTTCCAGAATCCTCCAGCAAGACTTATCCTTCTATTATTGGGATTGATGTTCTCTTCAATCACACTAGTTCCTCGGGCCAGAGTTTACATGAGGGTACTGCAGTAGACCCTGTCTGTTCAGTGGTTCATGTTGTATCAACCCATGCATTTTCCAGTTCATTTCATACCGCTATGTAGGCAGAACATTCACTGGTGGCTGACTTCCCCACTAGTGACTTGGGGTCGACTGTTCATCTTCTCACCTGCGAATGGCACAGTGACCACAGATGCTCCTCTTTTGGGGTGGGGTGGGGGAGGGATTTCAGATAGAAAATTGTCCAAGGCACATGGACGATTTCAGAAGCCAAGTTTCACATCAGTGTCTTGAAGATGACAGCAGTCCTCCTAGCATTGCAGGTCTTTTAGTATTCCCTTCCCAGGGATGTGGTTTCCATCCAGAAGTACAATATGGCTGTGGTTTGGCAGTTTATTAAGCAAGGGGGAACCCATTCATATCCACTATGTTGAGAAGCCATGAGGGTTTAGCAATAGGCAATGTCTTCCCAACACTTTCTGTTGACAGTGCACATCCTGTTTGCTCCAGTATTCTGGTGGGCAAAGTGAGCAAATCTGTTCTCCCGCCACACAAGGAGTCCATAAACCAGTCTGTGGCAACCATGATTTTCAGTCTCATGGGCCAGCCTAGCTGCAATCTCTTCACTTCCCCTCTGAACAGCAAGTACAACAGCTATTTTGCCCTGATCCCCCAGGAAGATCAGTCACATAGGGATGCTGTGATTCATACTTGGCCCCTCAGAACTCTTCTATGCTTTTCCTCCATTTCCCCTGATGACAAAGTTCATTCAGAATGCAATCTAGTGCAAGGCAACAGTGATTCTAATTGCTCCTTTCTGGCTTTGTCAGGTTTGGTTCCCCCACCTTTAGCCTTAATTGAAACACCCATCCTGGGTGCGGGGCCCTCTTTCAGATCCTCTGTCTCACCCATCTGGTTAACCTCATCAGGATGTACAGGTCCTAAAATTAACCACTTGGTTCTTCCAATTTGGTAATGATCAGGGATGCTAGGATTTCTGCTTCATTGTTCCTTATTTTATCCTTGACACAAAAGTTGAATACCAGAAAGCTCTGTAAATGTAAATGGAAGAGATTTACTATCTGGGCTTCACCTAAGGGGTGAGATCCTTTCTCTGTAGGCTTACCATCTACTCTGGATTGTTTGGCAGGATTCTTTTCGGGAAATTGATAGTTTTCACCACTATTAAGGTACAGCTGGCAGCAATATCTAACTTTCATGTAAGAGAAAATCAAAACTCTATTGCCTGTTTAAAATTCTCCAAAGCCTTTTTACGGGGAACATGCCTTCTCAAGCCCCCTGTGAGGGATCCAGTTCCTCCTTGGGACATTACTTTACTGCTTGACGCCTTAACTAGACCACCTTTTGAATCAGCAGCTACAGAAGAAGTACCATTTCTTTCCTGGAAGACTTGTTTTCCTGGTAGCCATCAAATTAGCAAGGTGAATTTCTGAGTTGCACTCATTACCATGCAAACCTCCATATTTGTGCTTTCACAAGGACAGGGTTTCTGTCAAACCAATCCCAATCTTCTTCAGAAATTGGTCTCAGAAGATGCTCTTAATCAGTCCAGACATCTTTCCAAATTTTTCAAAAAAGGAGAACAAGCTTTGCATTTGCTTAAATGTTCACCATCAACTGACATCATGTTTACATCGTATCAAGGGTTTTAGAAAAACAGATCGACTTGTTTCCTTTTCAAAAGCCAAATTGAGAGATGGTGTTTCAAAAGTCATATTAACCAGATGGCTTTCTGGTTGTATTACTTTTGCATGTAAATAGAAAGATCTGTCTCTCCCTAACAAACCAAGAGCTTGTTCAGCCAGAGTGGTTGCAATCTTTGCAGCCTTCTTTGCCAGAGTGCCTTTAGATGAGATTTGTGCTGCAGCTACTTGGTCTGCTGTTCACACCTTTGTTTCCCATTACAAGCTGGACCTGCAGTCCAGATCCCATGCATCCTTCAGTTCAACCATCCTTCAGAATATCCTTCCATGAGACCACCCTAGAGTTCTAGTAGCTAGGGAATCTGTCCCATTCATTGAGTTGGGCAGAAAAGACAACATATTGGTTATTAACATTATGTAATTACTATAATAATGCATTTCTTTTATCTTCTGTCTGGCTCAACCTTCCCTCCCTGTAAACCTTTACCTGAATTGTAAACATCTTTGTGGCCCTTGACTGACCGCATTGGACCCATCCAGAACTCTGGCTGACATGCAGTTTCAAGCTGTTTTCTCAGTACTTATTGATTTTTGGAATATATGTAGGATGCAAGTGGGCAAACGTGATGTGAGGCATTGCAGTGATGAGGGAATTATAGGTAGTAGGATGAGTCTGAGCCTCAGATCAGAGAACATGAAAAACAGTGCTGTCAGGTCTGATAACCCACCTGTTGAGCCAGAGAGAAGAGAACACAAACCCATCATTACTGTAAGTAAATACATTTTGTTTTTTCCAAAAACAGAAGCAAGACTGATGAGTCTATAATTTTATATCATATTTGTTATCTTATTTATATGTATGGGTGGGTAACATGGGATGGCTTCCAAGAAGATGGTACTTTTCTAGTTAACAATAACTTATTAAATATTGGTAGTAATATAGGTACAGTGTTGTTGTTTAATTTCAACAGTGATACCACTGGTATTCTACCTGAACCTGCATGACCCATTTTTATTTGTCTTATCTATGGCTGTTTATATCATCTCTATATATTTCATTAGTATTCATTTCATTAAATGTTTTTCCTCAGTACTGGTGTTAGTAAAAATATTTATTGAATTAATTAGTAATTACTTGGGTATTTCTTATTAATATGTCAAATTTTTATTAACTTGAAATGCATAATTATTTTGTATTTATACACATAAAATAATTTTTGTTAGATCATCTGTTAATTTATTTTCCAACCATTTATTTCTTGTTGTAGTTCCTTTGTAATCTCATTTATGTTTCTTTTGTGTACTGTGGTGGGAAGCTTCGTATAAGTTCTTCAAATTATCTTCTTTCTCTTACACAATGTTTTAGTTTTAGAGTTTTATCATAAGGTTCTATTAAAATGTTTTGTAATGTGTTTAGTAGTAGCTTGCATAGCTTTACCCTAAAGATATAAAAATATTTTCTAGCCAAAATCAGTTGTTTCTAACAATTGTTCATTTCGGTCAACAGCTTTAATAGAATATGTCAATTTAGTATTATCAATAAATGTTTAATTATATTTCTTGATTGTATTTATTTTAATAGCTGTTAATTTAAAGTCGTACAGTGAAGAAACTAAAATCAGATGTGCTTAATGGAGTTCCAGTTTTTACATCTTTGTTTGTTTAAATCAGTTCTTCTATAATAATTATGTCCAGGATGCTGTTACCTCTGGTGCTGTTTGCTACCATACAAAGTAGTGAAATCATGCCCATAAATTGTTTTTTATAGCATGCTTTGGAGGTAGTACAGGAAATTCCATAGTAATTGAAATCTCCCATAAAAATGTTTTTTTGTGTTCACAAATTCTTAAAGTTGATAGATATTCCTAATGTTTGTCTGCTCTTGTATTAAGATTGCAATAACACAATAACATGTTTATCAGTATTTCTGTTATGGGAAATTAAATTTGAACTGTTAACCCTTCCAAATCATCTATAGTATGTATTAAATTTGTGGGAATTGTATTGTGGATGGAGAGTAATGCCACCTCTGTTTTCTTTCTTAAAATTTAATGTTTTTGGTTTATAAATGTGCATTAGGCTAATGACCACTGGTGCCTTTTAAAACTTAGTCATACACCCCAAACCTCTGACAACTTCTGTTACCCTTGATAGTGTTACTAGGGGATGTTGATCGTGTTTCACTGTTGCAGTCATTACACTTGGGTTATCCTGCTGGCAGGCTACCCGCAGTTGGCCTGAATTCCAAAATCCTGGTCCGGTGTCGGTTGCTGTCGCCTCTTCCCTGACGTCAGTGCACCAGGGGTATAAAAGATGCAGCCAACGCCATTTTCTTCAGTCTTTCTTTCAACGCGGTGCCCGAAGCAAAAGCAGTTCGCAAGTGCTGGTCGGCCGACTCCTGAGATTTTCGTAATTGAATTTCAGATCCGAAGTCTTCAATAAAGCTAAGTACCCAGTTGGGAAAACTTTTTTCTTGCTCCAGACCGATGTCAGAAAAAGTTAACAATTGTATTTCTTGTGGGAAGCAAATACCTCATAAGAATTTTCATTCTTACTGGATCACGACGTTGTTAGTTGTCGGTTTTGTGCTAGATTTAACCAACGCACTATAAAGCGTCGGTACGATTTTGCTTTTCATTACTTTGGCCGAAGGTTTAACTATATAATGCCGTCGGAACAGCCGACGACAGGAATTCATAAAAAGAGCAAGGATAAAGAAAAGGACAGACATCCGAGGTCCAAAACCGACGACGAGGCCTCTTCTAGGCCAGTTGCCGGTTCGCCGCTGCTCAGTGAGGTGCTTTCGCAGCCCCTGACTCCCGCTACATCAGAGCTTCAGGCCGCCTCCGACTCCCACGTGGAGACAACTAGGCCTCTGGATACTCAAGGTATTGGCCCTTCAGAAATCAATCCCTCAGATGGGTCCGGAGCCGCTGAGCAGGCATTGGCTTCTGAGGGTGTTTTCAGACCTACACAACTTTATATAAAGCCTACTTCTGCATCCAAAACAAAGTCTAAAGCAGTTTTAAAGACAAGGAAATAAGTACAGCATTTTCAAGGACAGACTTCTATGCCTAAGAAACAGATGCTCAAAATGGCCGAAGACCTAATTACTTTGATCAGGGGCTCGCATCTCCCTCCTGAAAAGAGGCCTAGGCAAGATACTGAATATGATTTCTCTGATCAGATTTCCATTTCCTCTGATTCCTCTTCAGAACAGGGATATTCTATTCCTCCCTATGAGGATTCTGATGCTGAAGATTCTATTCCTTCAGCTTCTCCTCCTAAGGATTACTCATTTGGGGAAACCCTGCATACCATGAGGGAGCATTTCCACTGGAGAGCCAGGATTATTCGGATTCTAAGAAAAGGCTTAGAGACTTTCTGTTACTGCCTCAGCACAGACCTCTTGCAATTCCTCCAGTTATAGACATAGTCGATGATGTATTTTCAGAGTCCGGCCTGTCTCCAGACTCTTTACCACCTGCGCCTGTTAAGCCGGATAGATACTACAGGGTTCCAGATTCCCATAAATTTCTATATAAAAACCCTGCTGCTGACCCAGAAATTATCTCACAGGGTCCGAAAGGGTTCAAGGCTGCTTCTGCTAAAAACCCTGTCTCCTCAGATAGAGATTCTAGGGCTCTGGACAGATGGGGGAAAAAAGTCTACATTAAATTGTCAGTTTCATATGCTCAAGTATCAGCAATACTTAATGTCTTTGTAAAACAAAAAATGTTGACAAACTCTGAATGTTTTGAGAACAAAGAATTGCAGGATTTATTGCATGCAGCTAACAAGTTGGAAAACATACTTTGCAATGTGGCTATGATTCACTGGAGGCCTCGTGCAGGGCCGCAGTTACAGGTTCTGTTATTAGAAGGCATGCTTGGTTAAAGGAACAGAAATTGCCTTATCATGTTAAAGCAAAATTACAGGATGCTCCATTACAGCATGATACTTTGTTTGGTGTTGAAGAAAATGGAGGATAAAGCTAAATCTATGCAGGCAGTAAAGGATTTCGTACAGGTACAGCCACCCAGATTTAGCAGGAATTGGCCTTCTAAGAATTGGTCCTTTCCAGTGGCAGACAAACCACAAAGAGGCAGATTCAGACGCCCCAGAGGCAGGCAACAGCCCCAGGGCTCATACAGACCCAGACAATGGGGTGCTTCTACCTCAAAAAGCGGAGAAGACAAGTCACAGCCTTATAGGAAACAGTCCCAATGACTTCCCTCTGCAAATGCCAAGCACTTATCTTTTGGCAGCTCCCTTAGGGGGAAAGTTAGCACTTTTTTCACAAAATTGGCACAGGATCACCCAGGACAAATGGGTCTTAAATATAGTATCTCAAGGCTACAGGTTCCACTTTCACACCCTTCCAAAGGCAAAAGGTATGCCAGACCTGCCACACAATCAATGGGCAGAGGCACAAAACAACTTTCTTCTCTCATGGACATGGGGGCTATTCAGCCAGTGCCACAAGAGAAGGGACAAGGATTTTACTCAAGACTTTTCTTAGTACCAAGAAAGGACAAAGCCTGGAGACCAATTCTGGACCTGTCTATTCTAAACACTTTTCTGGATGTTCCAAAATTCAAAATGTTGACTCTGCAGCAGCTTCTGCCCATGCTGGGCAAGAAGGCTTGGCTTGTAACTTTGGACCTCAAAGAGGCATACCTGCATGTCCCAATCAGACAATCTTGCAGAAGATACCTCAGATTCATAGCTGGCTCAATGCACTACCAATTCTCTGCACTGCCCTTTGGCTTATCTACTGTGCCCAGGGTCTTCACAAAATGCCTGGCACCAGTAATTGCATTTTGCAGACAAAGAGGAATTCAAATATTTCCCTACTTGGACGACTGCCTTATTCAAGCAGAGACCACAGACATTCTACTAAAGCATCTGGCATTTGTAAAAAGATTGCTAATTTGCCTAGGGTACACAGTAAACGAAAAGAAATCAAAACTAGTACCCTCTCAAGAGGTAATATTCCTGGGTGCAAGCTTAAATATAACTGCCCAGATGGATTATCTCACACCAGATAAACAAAGGCAACTGACATCTTGCTTCGAAAACATGGCAACAAAGACCCAGTTATCTGCAAGAAAATTTCTGCAGGCTCTGGGCTACATGGCATCCTGCATTCTACTAATTCCATATGCAAGACTGCATATGAGGAAACTACAATGGTATCTAAAAAGTGTTTTGACTCAACATTGCCACAGCCTGGAAACAATTACTCTCATTCCCTGCCTGCAACAGGAGTTTTGATGGTGGGCACATGCCTGTCACCACAACAAGGGATACCCATTCGTTTTACCCACAGCCAGGCAGACATTAACAACAGATGCATCAGATTATGCCTGGGGGGCACACATGGCAGGAAAATGTATTCAGGGCACATGGCCCACAAGCCAAATGCATCTTCATATCAATCAAAAAGAGATGCTAGCTGTACAGAATGCACTGACAGCCTTCAAGGACCTACTTCATCCAGGACAACTGCTGATAAAGACGGACAATACTACAGTCATGTGGTACATAAACAAGCAAGGAGGCACACATTCCTACCCCCTCTGCAGACAAGCCATGACTTTGTGGAATACAGCATTGACTTATCAAGTTCACCTGCAAGCACAATTCCTGCCAGGAAGGACAAATACCTTGGCAGACGAACTAAGCAGAAACCTCATGGATCCTCAAGAGTGGAAACTAGATCCACAAATCTTCAGAATGATAACAGGGAAATGGGGATGCCCAGACATAGATCTATTTGCCTCCCCTCACAACTGCCAGCTACAAAGATTCTGCACTCGGACTTATCACAAACAAGCATGGAAAGTGGACGCCCTTTCATTCAGCTGGAAAGCCCTCTCAATATATGCCTTTCCTCCTCTGCCTCTCCTTCCCAAGGTACTCCTAAAGGTCAGACAAGAGAAGCCAAAAATGATCCTGATTGCCCCAGACTGGCCATGCCAGCACTGGTACCCAGTCCTAAAGAGCTTGTCTCAAGGCCCAGCCTGGGCATTACCTCAAATTCCTCATTTGCTGACCCAACAAAACAATCAGATCCTACACAGCCAACTCAGAACTCTAGTGTCTGGCTGCATGGTGGAGAATGTAACCATTCAGAACAAGCCTCTCTCTAAAGCAGTTATGGATGTTATTTTGGAGGCCAGGAGGCCCAGCACCAGAAAATCTTATGCAGAAAAATGGAAGAAATTATGTGCTTGGAACCAGGCACAAGGAATTGACATGCTTGTTCCAAATATTCCTCAGATTTTACAATACCTAACTGAGATGCTGGACAAAGGCCTATCCTTCTCATCAATTAAGATCCATGCCTCTGCCATTTCAGCTCATTACAAAATGGACCCACCTATTTTCTCTCATCCACTGCTAAGGCAGTATCTCAGAGGGGCCCAAAACATAAGACCTCCAAGGAGAGCTCCAATACCTGCATGGAACCTCAATTTTGTCTTGAAAAAACTCACACTGCCTCCTTTTGAGCCAGCCAATACAGCTGAGATAAAATACTTATCATGGAAAACAGCTCTTCTCCTAGCAATAACTTCAGCAAGAAGAGTCTCAGAATTACAGGCACTAATGGCTGTGGAACCCTTTATTATTTTCCATCCGGACAGGGTTTCTCTAAGGACAAACCCAACATTTATGCCTAAGGTAGTGTCCAGTGTGGCCCTTAACCAAACCATACATTTGCCTACCTTTTATCCAAACCCGCAGAATAAGGGGAGAGACTTCTGCATTCTTTGGACATGCACAGACAGCTATGCTTTTACTTGGACAAGACTAAAGCTTTCAGAAAGACTGAGCAACTCTTAGTGGCATATGCTGCTGGATCGCAAGGGAAAGCTATTTCTAAGCAGACTGTTTCAAAATGGATAGGCCACTGCATTCGTTTCTGCTATTCACAACATGGCAAATCAGTGCCTAAGGGCATTAGGCCATATTCTACCAGAGCAGCAGCCACTTCAGCAGCCTTCCTCAGAGGAGTACCAACCAAGGACATTTTGGAGGCTGCGACCTGGACTTCAGTGCACACTTTCACAAAGCACTACCACTTACCTCTTTACAAATCCAGAGCAGGCTTTGCCACTGCAGTTCTGCAGGGCCTCATAGCCACGCCTAATTCCATTTAGGCCCAGCCACCCAACCTCAGCTTTGGGATTCAACCCAAGTGTAATGACTGCAACAGTGAAACACGATGAACATAGTACAGTTGTGTACCTACCATAAATGTAGATATTCGAGTGTATTCACTGTTGCAGTCCAGGTTACCCTCCCACCATCCCCCTTTCATTGCTAGGACTTATCTGTACTTCTCTATTCTATACAACCTATGTGGTGTATTTGCTTGTAGATGAAGTTTATGTGCATGCTTTTTTATGATCAGATCTTTTTAGCCTACCCTTTTGGGGGCACCTGACATCTGGGGCAAGAAAAACTGAAGAAAATGGCGTCGGCTGCATCTTTTATAGGTTCATAGGTTCATGCTAGGCTATCTGCCCTAGGGCATTTATGCCTAGCCAGAGTGTGTTTGACTTTTGCCACCCAGTTTAAATTAATTTTGCTATGCCCTTTTTTGAGGTTAGTATACTGTGCCTCTGTCTAACAATGACACAGAAGTGATACCCGAGGTAAACCTACGATCCCCCATCCACTCATCAAGATTCCTCTTGAAGAGAGTCAATGAGGGACTCTGCCTAACCTGGACTGGGATTTTATTCCAGAGTGAAGGGAGCCTCTGGGTTATGAATCTGTCCCTCCAGCATGTCCTATTTATTTCAGTGCTGAGGTTCAAGTCTCTCGAGTGCGTAGCTCAATGGGATTTGGATTTTCTGAGTTGCAGCATGTCCATTAATTCCGGGTTGGACATGGCTTTATACGTCAAGCACAGATCGCCTCTGAGCAGGCATGCCACTGAGTAGAGCTGGAGTTTTGTTTAACCGGGCAGCATATGGCATCTGTTTGAGCCCTTTGATCCTCTTGGTGAAGTACTTTTGGGGTCTTTCCAGTTGCTGCAGGTGTCTGGTAAGGTACATCCCAAAAGGGGCATTGTACTCAATTATGGGCCTGATGAGGGATGAGTAAAGAGGCACGATGACCTCCCCTGATCTAGATGTGAATCCCTTCATGATTAGGTGGGGTATATAAAATGTTTTTCTAACCACTTTGGCCACGTGGTTGTCAAATGAGAGATTGCTATCAACTTGGGTCCCAGGTCCCTAATTACTTCTTCCATACTTAATGGATTACCACTTATGTGGTAATTTGTGGACACTTTGTTTTTGCTAAAGGGGGTGACTATACACTTTTTGGCGTTTAGCTTGAGGCCATGCCTCTGGCACCGGTTGTCTGTTTCTATGAGGCCCTTTTGGAGGATGCTTGTGTCGGCTGGAGAGTCGATTATGGCACCCAGTTTGCAGTCATCTGCAAACTTGGTCAGCCACAGTCTTTCCATGTTGGCCTGTACCTCTGAGAAATATATACCAAACAAGAGAGGCCCCAGGACTGAGCCTTGTGGGACGCCACTTGTAACTGGTTTGGAGTCTGACATGGCTCCAGCAATTCTAACCATGTGGGTTCTGTCCTTGAGCCAGTTTGCAACCCATCTAGTGACATAGGGGTTTATATTTAAGCTGGTGAGCTTATCTATAATGCCGGTGTCCGCTATTGTATCGAAGGCTTTTGCGAGGTCCAGGTAGGCTGTGTGGACCACCTTCCCCTCATCAATGCCCTTGGTGACTGTTTCAAAGAAATCGACCAGGTTTAGGAGGCAGGATCTGCCCTTAACAAAGCCAAACCTTGTAGGATCCAGTGTCTGTATGTCCCCAATATCTTTATTTATAAGGTCCATGATGATCCTTTCCATAGCTTTGCAGACCAAGCTAGTCAGGCTTATGGGGCGATAGTTTCCAGGATCCGTTGAGGCACCACCGTTGCTGTACGCCACTCTTTGGGTACATATCCTGTAGTAAGGCTGAGACTGAACAGTAGTTTTATGTTTTGGTTTAGCTCTTCTTGGAGTTCATGTAGGATGCAGCCCGGGACACCATCTGGTCCCATTGATGCTGTGTTTTTTGCTTTGGAGAGGGCGGCTCTTACCTGAGCATCTGAGATGTCAGGGGGGCAGCACTCTGCTGGGATAGATATTTGCCCTTTTGGTGAGGGGGAGAAGTTTGCGCTGAACCTGTCAGCTAGGATGTTGGCAATGTCTGTGGGTTCGGTGTATTTTTTGTTATTTTGGACTAATTCTGAGCATATCTGGGGATTCCCACCCAGGTTCCTAACATAACTAAAGAAAGCCTTGTGATTATCCTTAGTGTCCTGTGCAATTTTTCTCTCGAAGCTGGCCTTGGACGATTTTATGAGTGCCCGTAGTTTTTTGCTAATACTGATCAGAGATGCCTTCCCTTTTTGGGATTTTGCTCTATCATGTAGTAGCTTCCTCCTTCTCTTGTATAGTTTGTTTATGGCTGGGGTCCACCAGACAGGACGTCTGCCTTTGGAGGATTGGGTCTTGGTTTTATTTGGGATTGCATGATCCATGCATTCCTGAAGGTGTTCATAGAATGTGTTTATAAAGGATTCTGCGGTCTGGCCATATTTTCCACAGGCCCGGTGGCTTTGAAGGATTCCACCTCGGTTTTGAGGAGTGTGAAATTTGCTGTAGAGAAGTTTTTCACTGTGGTTTTCTGGGCAGGGGGTGGGGTCGGGATGTGAATATCCAGTGAGATTAGTTTATGGTCTGATCTTACCAGTGAGGGATACACTTCTGGTCTGGAGCATAGAGTACCCATGTTGGTGATGATCAGGTCCAGTAAGTTTTCCCCTCTTGTGGGAGTGGTAACAAGTTGTTCCATAGCATTTGAGTTTATAAATTCTAGGAACCTTTGGGCTAGGGTGTTGGAGCTAGAGTAATGCTCCCAGTCTATGTTTGGGTAGTTGAAGTCACCCAATATAATGGTGTTTGGAGAGACCTTCATATTTTTGTTCTCAGGAAGGCCGAGTGGAGTTCCTGGGTTTGGGAGGGTGGTCTGTAGCAGGCTATAAACTGGAAGGCAGTTTTACCCACTGTTAGTTGCACATGGATAGTCTCTGATGCTTCGTGCTGTGCCACCAACCTGGAGGTGTGGGTATCTTTGACGAATATTGATACTCCCCCTCCTTTTATGGTTCGGTCCAAGTTTTGGGGCCGAACAGCATGGTATGAGGTATAACCTGGTAGTGCTGGGGTGCTCTCGGGAGCCTTGAACCAGGTTTCTGTTACTGCACAGATATCGATGTTCTCCATGCTACGGAGAGTTTCGAGTGCATGCATCTTGAGGTTTAGACTTCTGGCGTTGAGTAGTATTACTCTTAGTTTCTTATCCCTTGTGATACCTATGGAGGTGGGTTTGTCTTTTGAGCCTTTCTTAAATAAGGCACTATGGGGGTAGCAAGAGCCTTTGCCAATATCCGAAAGCCCAGGGTTGATAGGTGCAAGCCGTCCCTAGCGAATCATCGTGGCTTGTCGAGCAAGTCATCCCTGGCTGACAGGCATTGGATCCCCTTTGAATGACACCAATTCTTGTCTTCATATTGTGGCATCATTCTTGGTGAAGGTAAGATGCTACTCAAGGTCAGGGTCATACCGGCCTGGGCTACATGCTCAGAGAGCTCCTCTATGTCTCTTTTCATGTAGTCCAGGGAGGTACGTCTCAGGTCATTCACACCAGCATGGACAATGACTGAGTCATATTTTTACCTGCCGTGGAGTGACCTGAGTGCTTGTGTTATGTGGCGGATCCTAGCGCCCGACAGGCAGCTCACCTTGACCTTCTCCTTGTTCAGCCTGGTGAGCGGGATGTCAGTGTGCCTGACGATAGTCACCTATTAGAAGTGTTTCAGGTGTGTTGTTTAGCCTTAAGGGCTGTGACTGTTCGGCACACTGGCTTTGTGAGCTGTGTGTTGCACGTGTTTTGTTTTGGGGTAGCGGTTGCTTGGGTGTCTGCTTTGGAGGTCTCTGCTGCTTAGGCAGATTTTTATTTAGAGCCTCCAAGTATGTTTTGTGTGTTTATGTGTTTGGTTTGCTGTCGTGGTAGGTCTATGTGAGACTGGAATTGTAGTGAGTGTGGTTTCCTTTTCCTCCTGACTGGTTACACCAGTACTGAGTTGAGAGAGCTTAGCCTCCAATTTGGCTATATGGTTGCATCTCTCACATGTGTTGGAATTTGTTGGGAGGAGGAGAGGGTTGTCTGTGTACATGAGGCAGTTGTAACATTGCCTCAAGATTCCCAGATTCACCAGCTGGACCAGAGAGGAGATTGACAACTGACCTTTGGACATGCTAGAATAGTATTGGGAATTCCTTTATAATTGAAAAAAAAAAGGCCCAATGGGGGGAACAAGGTACTCAAGGGGAGTTTGTGAGGGTGTAGTGCTTTTAATTTTTTAGCGCTGACCTATATAATTGCTTTAGTGAGCAAGTGCCAGGTAACTTAAATGCAATGTGCTACAGGTAACTTAAATGCAAAAACGAAAAACAGTAACTTTCATTCAAGTGAAACAAGGAAATAAGTACAGTAAGCAATGCAGATATCACTAGGGATCCACAGAAGCGCTGAAAAGCTGCATTTTAAGTGTACCCCTGACGCACTGACGTCAGGGAAGAGAAGACAGCAGTTGACGCCAGACCAGGACTTTGGAATTCAGACCAACTGCGGGTAGCCTGCCAGCAGGATAACCCAAGTGTAATGACTGCAACAGTGAATACACTTGGAACATTTACATTTATGGTAGGTACACAACTGTACTTTTTGAGAGATGAAATATTTAGAAGCAGAGGCCGTGGGAGATGAATTATTTACAAGCTGGGGCCCAGGAGATAAACCATTTACAGGTTACACTTTTAAAGTTGATAAAGTTAGGCAAATGTAAAGCTTCATTGTGACATGATTCTACAGTGGTAACAGTACTGTTATAAACTTAGCGTATTATTCCTGTTAACTCATTGAATATGTTCCCTAGGCAGTGGGTATCCCAAAAGTAATATTTTAAAGTTGGATCAAATTTTGCCTGTCTACCACTGGAGAATTTGTTGGTATGCCTAAAAAAGTATTAGTATACTCTGAAATTTTGCCAGCCATAAATGTTGCTACATACAAGTTTAAATAAAATTTATCAGCAGCCTAATGCCTTCCAAACATTTTGCAAGTTTAATGATATATACCAAACACAGTTTTTCTTAGCTAACTATTGAAAATGTGTGCTTTATCAAATGTATCTGTAATTTTTTTATTTACTTTAAAAGTGTAAGGATTCCCAAAGTAATTATGAGCATTGACTTTTCCACTCACCCAATAGTCTACTGCGGTGGTGGTGCTGCGGTAGCGTTGTCGCCTCACAGTAAGACGCTGTCCGGTTAGATTCTCAGCTAGAGCGTCTTCTGCGTGGAGACATGCGTGAATGGGCGTACCTTCGTTGAAGGTTGTGCATCAGGGCTGGTAACTCGGCATGTACCAATCATTAGCAGACTGGAGTTCCGCTGTGGGGACTCCTAACCGGGAAAAGCCGAAAGACACAAACAAGCAAACATTCATCAAGAAATACATACTGAAAATGAGTTAAAACACACACACACAAAAAAAAATATATATATATATATATATATATATATATATATATGTGTGTGTGTGTGTGTGTGTGTGAATACTTTTGCATCCCTTGAAAATATATGCACCCACTCCACGATCACACCATACCGAAGAAAAGGAGGAAAAACCATTGAAGAGTGCATTGCTGGCTTGCACTATAGCAATAACCCATGCCTGGGTGTTAAATTTACCTACGGTTGACGTGGTTTGGTCCCGAGGGCGAAGCTCTGATGTCCATTGCTTATTTTAAAACTGTCTCACTATGTTAAACTCATTTAACATAGCGAAACACTAAAAAAGCAACGGAGATCTTGCTTTCTCCGTTGTTTTTAAACACTGCTATGTTAAATGGGTTTAACATAGCGAGACAGCTTTAAATAAGCAACGGAGATCTCGTTGCTTATTTTAAAGCTGTCTCGCTATGTTAAACCCATTTAACATAGCGAGACAGTGTTTAAAATGAGTTATACTAATGGAAAAAGTCCGGGCGACGGACTTTTCCATTAGTATAACTCAATTTACAACGGGCACGCTGGCCAATCAGCGTGCACGTTTTGGGGGGGGTCATGGTATAATATATAATACATTGCAGCAAAACTCACTCTGACATTAGATTCTTTGACTTAATTCACTCAGCCAGTGATGTAGTTTTCACCTGTAACATAGCAATATTTTAAACCATTTGTTCCGCCACTTATAATATTTAAACTGTACATTAGTTTTGAATATAATAATGTTGGCATTATCTTGTTGACATCAGCTAATTTCAGACCAGGAAATGCAGAAGTTGCAATGTTTTCTTTGCTTATACTAGTCAATTGTCTTATCACTGGTTTTATCAGAAAATCTCCCAAAATTAAAATTTTATTTCCTGTATATGTATTCATTAATGTGCTTTCTTTTCCTCCTAATGCTCATCTTTTTAATTTTTTTTTAATTATTACATTGTTTTGTCTATCATGAGGGTTGGTATCAATTCTGGTTCTTTTGTGTGCTGTTAATTTCTGTTGGGTTGTCAGAATCCTTTAAAATAGCATCAGTTCTATCTTCTTCTTCTTCTTCTTCCAGCTTTTCCCGGTTAGGGGTCGCCACAGTGGATCACCTTGTCCGCTCATGATTGGCAGTGGAGTTTTTACGGTGTCGAGTTGCCAGCCCCGGCACCCAACCTTCCACAGAAGGCACACACACGCACAAACTCACACCTAGGGCCAATTTAGAGTGTCCAATCCACCTGCAACGTGTCTGTCATTGTCTATTAATAAATCATTGTGTTTGTTTTGATATTTTTCTTTTTAATTTTTTTACAGCAATGTCAGGATATACAGGATTACTGCATTGTTTTATTTCATTTTTGTCTTCACTGAGGTTTAATTTAATTTCCCTAGCTGTCATTATTTTTGAACCTGCTACTGCAGTCTCTGTCTTCTCTTTTAAAGGTGTAGGTTGTTAAAAATGTTAACCTGTATTAATTGACTTAATTAACCCTTGATTAAAATCACCAATGGAACCCGAATTTTCTAATTGTATATATTCATTGTCTGCTGATGTTAGCCTGCTATTATCCAGTGTTAATAGTGATAGAAGCCGCATCACTTTTAGCATTATCACTTTTCACTTCTTTTTATTATTCTGCTAAAGTAATCCTTTTTTCATGTGTTTTAGATTTCTGTAGTGTCTGCTGATAATATTCTTGTGGTGCTATTTTCTTCTTTTTGATCCTTTACCTTCCTGAGTAGTTTGATTAGTATCACTTAAATTGTGTGAATTAACTTTTACATCATTTAACTAGCCCTTTATAAATTTGAACAATGTTCTTAAAGCAACGCCATTCCCACAGTTGCAAATAATTTTGTTATTTATTTTATTCACTAAAATTTTAACAAGTTCTAATAAATTCTTGCCCTGAAAAGGACAGAAGGAGGAAAGAAAATAATACAATTTCCCAAGTTATCCACAAATGTGAGTTACAAATATCTGGTCGCTGTGGGCATGATTTGATAGTCCCCTCATCTTATCAAGCAAAGAACCTGTTAAAGTCTCATTCAATAAGGAAGAAAAGGTGTTCCCTTCATCTTGGAAAAGATGAATATACAGTGGAGTTGGTTGGGTGATTTTAGTATATTGCTTACATGTACTGCATGGCATAACATATCTGTTTTTGATCAAGTCTTGTAATTTAGAAGGTAACTATTAAAATAGCGTGACCAGTGCGAAAACCAAACTAAAAATAAAAAACGCACACTGCCAGCAGTTGGAACACTCACCTAATCCATCTGTTGCATAAAACACAGCAACCAACGGTTAAAATCCACTTTAATGCACACAAAACCAGTCCTGTGTATGTCATGGTTTTGTGTGCATTAAAGTGGATTTTAACCATTGGTTGCTGTGTTTTATGCAACAGGTGGATTAGCTGAGTGTTCCGACTGCTGGTAGCGTGCGTTTCTTATTTTTAAGGTAAATTATTCATAAGATTGTTACTACATTTACTTATACCTTAGTTTAGAAACAAGCACATCTACTAATTTTGTTCAAGAGATGGCATCTTAGTAATTGAACAGAAGTGCAATTGAAAACAATACAAGAGATCAGCAGGTATACTTATATTACTTAACTGTGTTATAAAGGTAGTTATGCTCAGTAGTACACAAAATTTGTAAATCTAAGATATCTTTAGTTAAAATCCTATTAAAACAAATGCTGAAAATAAAATTCTGAAGAACATGGTTATCATGTAGTATATTTGTATTGTTTGTTGTATTGAATCAATCAACACTGTTGTGTAGTCAAAGCAGGAAAAGTTATAATATGCAAAGTTAGTACTAGGTGTCAGAAATTAATCTGAGTCTTTCATCACAAAAAAAAAAAGAAAAGAAAGGATACCAACTTGTTTCCTGGTTTACTGAGTCAGTGTATCACAAGATGATGCAAAGACATATAAGCACTTCTTTGTGAAATTGCACATGATCGCTCAGCTCACATTCACTTGCTGCAGGCATGATTGCATAGTCTGTTCAACTTGTTTTTGGTCAAATGACCTGTCAATCACATTTTCAGTAGGGAAGAAAACAAAGTGTTCCCTTCATCTTGAAAAAGATGAGACATTGCACCAAAAATAAAATGATTAGTATTTACCACTTTCTTGCCCTGAAAAGACCAAAGTACGGTAAGAAAATAGGAACATCTTAACAAGATGTCCTTCCAGTATCTCTTACAGTATGCATCCCCTGCCAAGGGTAGCCTGACACCTGGCCAGTATACCAAAGCCTTAGGTTGTAATAGTGACGCTGTATGGCACACGTATGCTCCCCGTTCAGGGTGTAAGGTATAAAAATGACATATGGACACACCATCTTCAGAACATTTTTGTCAGCAGTCCGAACGCCATCTTCGATTGTCTGTCTGAACGCTTGTTCATCTGCTGGTGGCCAAGCCATTTTTCAGATAAGTGGCCCATTGGGGGTTTTCTTCTTTTATTTGTGGTTGTTGGTTTCTTGTCATCCAGAAAGGGGAAATAACAGTGTGGAAGACATATTCCTCATAATTTATTTATTTATTTTTATTTATTTACATTTGTTGACCGGGAGTGTCCGACTAGACGTAGGTCCATTTTCAGCGGAGGCCCGGGGAGAAAAGCTCCACAGTTAAAATAATGACCATCACAAGCAGTGTTTGTTTTGCTTAGTTGCTTCTCATGACCATGCATCTTGTCCTATTTGCCAGCCATTTGTTCCAAAGACTTTTCGTGTTCATCTCTCCTCTTTAGCCATTTACCTTGAAAACCAAAGTCTTAAATTATTGACTGAGGGGTACTGTGATGGAATCATCCTGTCCCAAAGGTCAGCCATCCGTGAAGAAAAAGACCAAGAAAACTTAGTCAGATTCTTCAGCTGTACCACCTCCACCCAGTGTCGTTCTGGAGGCTGGTAAAAGCCCGGAGGATCACGTGGTTTTTCAGTCAGATTTCCGTGCTCCAATCATTTCAGAGGCTGGCATGGATATTGCTTCTTGCACAACCCCGGAGGCCTTGTAGATGTCTGTTTCGGATGTTCAAAGGGAACCACAGCTGATTATTTCTGAAGGTCCTAAGGGTGTTCCATAAGTCCTTGTTAGGGAGGAGATTCCTGCTATGCTTATTGAATGTAGGCAGTGGTCTGAGCCTCCTAAGATCTTTAGGGCTGACATTTTCTTGAAAAAGAAGCAGAAAAACAAAACATATTTCTCCTGCTCCTGTGGACCCTCAGCGTGAATGGAAGGATTTCACACAGGGTTTATTTAATGCTCTTACAGCTTTGAAGCCCCCTCAAGGGGTTTCTGTTCCTGCTTCCCCTTGGTCTTCTACTCCTCTTAAGAGGCCTAGAGAGCAGGTTTTCTCTGATGAAGATGTTGATTCTGATGAAGAATCCTTGGCCTGTTCTCAGATTTTCTGTTCGTTAGACTATGATTCTGAGGAAGAGGACTTATTTAGTCCTGTTTTTCCCTTTGAAGAAGTTTCTTTTGGAGATACAGTTTCCCATATGATGGAGTTTTTAAAGTGGGACTGTACTCAGTTCTCAGATGTCTAGCAGTGGTATTGTGAACTCTTTCAAATGGAGTCTCCAAAATCCTATGCTGTCATAGGTTCATAGGTTCATAGGTAGGTACTAGGCTATCAGCCCTAGGGCCTATAGAAGCCTAGCTAAAAAGGTACTCTGGCTTTTGCCACCCAAGAATATTATTTTCCTGTGACTCTGTCGAGCAGAGCCACAGAGGTGATCCCTAGGGTGAATTTCCTACTTCCTATCCAATCATCAAGATTTTTCTTGAAGAGTGCTAATGAGGAGCTTTGTTTGATATAGATAGGTAGTTTGTTCCAGAGTATGGGAAGTCTCTGGGACAGGAATCCATCCCTCCAGCATGTTCTGTTTATTGTGGTGACAAGGTTTAGGTCCCTAGAGCATGTAGCTCGGAGGGATTGGGATTTCTTTAAGTGGAGCATGTCCAACAGCTCTGGGTTTGACATAGCTTTGTATGTTAGGCAGAGATCACCTCTGAGTAGGCTATATGTGATGGAGTAAAGGTGGAGTTTTTTGAGACGGTCTGCATAGGGCATCTGTTTGAGGCTGGTAATCCTCTTTATGAGGTATTTGTGTGGCCTTTCCAGTTGTTGTAGATGTCTTGTGAGGTACGCACCAAAAGGGGTGTTGTACTCTATAATGGGGCTAATGAGTGATAAGTAGAGGGGAACAATGACCTCTTTTTTCCTGGATGAGAAACCTTTTGTGATGAGGAGTGCCACGTAGAAGAATTTCCTGACTACTGTGGCAATGTGATTATCAAAGGAGAGACTACTGTCCACCTGTGTCCCAAGGTCTCTTATCACACTTTCGATGTTAAGTAGACTGCCACCTATGTGGTAGCTCATGGGTACAGAATTTTTACCAGAGGGGATGACAATACACTTTTTGGCATTGAGCTTGAGACTATGGCTTTGACACCAGGCATCTGTCTCAGTGAGGCCCTTTTGTAGGATGTCCACATAGTTAGGAGTTTCAATTATGGCTCCTAGTTTGCAGTCATCTGCAAACTTCATTAGCAAAAGACCTTCTGTGTTAGCCTGTACTTCAGAAAAGTAGATACCAAACAGGAGAGGACCCAGAACTGAACCCTGTGGTACTCCACTTGTCACTGGCCTGAAGTCAGATGTCTGTTACATTCACAGTGTGGGTTCTGTCAGTGAGCCAGCTGGCAACCCATCTTATGACATAGGGATTTATACCTAGTTTAGTGAGTTTATCTATAATTCCAGAGTGGTGTCAAATGTCTTGGCGAGATCTAGATAGGCTGTGTGAACCACCTTACCCTCGTCTACAGCTTTGGTGACTGCTTCAAAGAAGTCAGTCAGGTTTAGGAGACATGATTTGCCTTTTACAAACCCGAACAGGGTGGGGTCCAGAGTTTGGAGATTACCAGTGTCTTTGTTTATAAGTTGCAGACCAGGCTCATTAGGCTAATGGGACGGTAGTTCCCAGGGTCTGTGGTGGCTCCCCCTTTGTGGAGTGGGATAACCGTCGCTGTGTGCCACAACACCTGAGGTGAGGCTATGATTGAACATGGTGCTTAGGTGGGGTGCCAGTTCATTCTGTAGTTCATGTAGGACGCAGCCTGGGATGTTGTCAGGTCCCATGGATGCTGTGTTCTTGGCTTTGGAAAGTGTGTTTTTTACCTGTGCAGCTGTGATTACAGGAACTTTGCATTCTTCCAGTATGGAGATGGGCCCTTTAGGGGGTGATGGGGGAATAAAATTAGCACTGAACCTATCTGCCATGATGTTAGCAATATCAGTTGGTACTGTATATTTAGTGCCATTGTGCTGTAACTCGGACCAGATCTGAGTGTTGCTATTGAGATTATTGACATAGCTATAGAATGCTTTGTGGTTGTCTTTAGAATCAGTGGTGATTTTGTTTTCATAACTAGCTTTGGAGGATTTTATGAGGGATCTCAGCTTCTTACTGAGGCTGACCAGGGAGTTCTTCCAGTCATGGAATTTCACTCTTTTTTGCAACAGTTTCTTTTTGTAGAGTTTGTTTATGGCAGGGGACCACCAAATTGGCTTCCTTTTTTTGGAGGATAGCATCTTGGTTCTGTTAGGGATAGCACGATCCATGCACTTGTGTAAGTGCTTTTAAAGTGCATTTGTGTTGGATTCAGCAGTCGTACCTCTATTGTCCATCTGCATGTGTGTCGTGAAGTTTGCCACTTCTGTTTTAAAAAGTGCGAAGTTCGCTTTGGAGGAATTTTTTATGGTGGTTTCCCTAATGGGGGGTGTGGGCTGGATGTGGATGTCCAGGCTGATTAGCTTGTGGTCAGATCTGATCAGCGAGGAATTGACCTCTGGTGTAGAACACCGGTCGCCCATGTTGGTAATGACCAGGTCTAGGATATTGCTGCCCCTGGTGGGTGTGGATAAGTTGATCCAAGGCGTTGGAATTTATGAATTCCAGACAACGTTGAGTAAAAGAGTTGGTACATGAGTAGTTTTCTCAGTTAATGGTGGGGTAGTTGAAATTGCCCATTATTAGGGTGTTAGGTTGTACCCTAATGTTTTCCAGTGTATCAAGAAATGTCGCTCCTTTTCATCCTGCCTTGTTGGACACTTTTTCCTCAGCTTCTCAGCCCCCTGCTCCTAAAAAGCCTGATAGGTTTTATGAGGTACCTTATGATTACAAATTCCTTTACAAGTGCCCCTCTGCTGACCCTTCTGTTATTTCTGTTTCTTCTGATAAGCCATCTAAGCTTTTGCATTCAACAAAGCTGCTCCCCTCTGACAAGGACAGCAGAACCATGGAGAGATTGGGTAAGAAAGTGTATGCTACTGCTACCCTGGCCTTTTGGATTGTGAACTGTCAGACCCACATGACCAGGTCCGATGTTCTTCATCTCACATTGCTGCAGTCCTTACACTTGGGTAGTCCGCTGTCCTCGGTCGGCCCGAATATCAAAGTATAAGGCTGACGTCGGTCAAGGCGCATTTGACTGACATCAGGACGTCAGGGTACAAATGCGCATGACCGACGTCATATCCTCAGTCTTTTTTGCCGCATGGTCCGATGCAGAAGCAGCGTTGCAAGTGCCGGTTGGCGTTCTGAAATTGTTTGATTTCGGAGTTTCAGACCGAGTCAAAGTTGGCTAAGTACCCCGTTGGGGAATATTTTAGTTTTTTCTTGCCTCAGTGGGTTACCGGATGTCAGAAAAAGTGAATAATTGTATTTCTTGTGGGAAACAGATACATAGAGACTACCATACTTTGTGTATTCCTTGTTTAGGGCCTGAGCACGACGTTGTTGGGTGTCGCTCTTGTGCTAGGTTCAATAAGCGCACTATTAAGAGAAGATTAGATTGTGCCAGGTTAGTCTTCGGGAAGCGGTGCAATTATAAAATGCCGTCGGATACTCCGCCCGCTTCTTCAAGAAGCGCAAGGACAAAGCAGTTAAACCTAGGCTAGAGGAACCGTCAGTACGGACGCCCGGTTCTTTAGAGGTGTCGGTGGAGCCGGTGGTTCCACGGAGGTTTCTTTGGGATCCCAGGGAGAGTCTTTGTTATTGCAGGATGTGGCCTCTCAGGAGGCAGGCCAGGCTGATGGGGCTTCTCAGGTTACTATACTCCCTCCCTGCCTAGGGTGGTTAGGCGCTCTCCTTCTGTTTCCAAGGCTTCTCGCAGGGGCAGGCCAGGTTTAGCTTCAGTTGGTGTTACCCCTAGTTCTTCAGGAACTGTGCCCAAGAAGCATATGCTTAAAATGGCAGAAGATTTGATTACTTTGATTAGGGTTCTATGCCCCTCCTGATAAGAGACCTAGGGTGGAGCCTGAGCTAGGGAGTTTTGAGCAGGCTTCAGATGTTTCAGAGTCTTGGGCAGAAGACTTGCAGGAGTACTCTCCTTATTCTGATTCTGATGTGGATGATTCTACTCCTTCTGCTTCTCCTCCTGAGGATTTTTCTTTTTCAGAAACTCTTCATTCCATGAGGGAGCATTTTAAGTGGGAAGGTCAGGACTTCTCTGATTCCAGGAAAAGGCTTAGGGAATTTTGTTTTACCCCAGCATAGGCCTTTGGCTATACCTCCTGTTTTGGATGTTGTGGAAGATGTTTTTACAGAGGCTTCTCTTAATCCTGATTCTTTGCCTCCTGCTCCTGTTAAACCGGATAGGTATTATAGGGTGCCTGAAGCTCATAAGTATCTTTTTAAGAGTCCTAGGGCAGACCCAGAAACTGTTAGCCAGGGGCCTAAAGGTGTTAATTCTTCTGTTGTAAAGAATCCGGTTCCTGCAGACAAAGAGGCCAGGGCCTTGGATAGATGGGGAAAGAAAGTTTATACTTCTTCCACTCTTGCTATGAGGGCTTTGAATTGCCAGTTTCACATGTTGAAATACCAAAACTATCTCCTTTCACAATTGAAGTCTAAGGTTGATGCTCTGGCAGAAGGTATTGATTGTAAAGAGTTGCAAGATTTAGTGCATGTTTCTGAACAGGTGGGTAAGCATTCTTTGCAATGTGGTTTTGATGCTGTACAGGCCTCGTCTAGGGTGGCTGCCACTGGGTCAGTTCTTCGCAGGCACGCCTGGCTGAGGGATCAAAATTTGTCTGACCATGTTAAAACAAGGATTTTAGATGCTCCTTTACAATCTGACGTGTTGTTTGGTTCTCCTGTTGAGGCAGTTTTAAAGAAAATGGAAGACAAGGCTAAGTCTATGCAGACTGTTAAAGATTTTTTGCAGGTGCAGCCTCCAAAGTTTAGTAGAAATTGGCCTACTAAGGGGTGGACGTATCCTTCTTATGATTCCCAGTCTAGTGGTAGATCTAGACGTGGTAGGGGCAGAGCTCAGGGCTCTTTCAGGCCTAGAACAGGGAGTTCTCCTGCACAGTCTTGGTGAGGGCAGGGGTCAGTCCTTTCGTAAACAGGCCCAATGACCTACCTTTTCAGCTGCCAGAGCCTTCTCGTCTGGCAGCACCTTTGGGAGGAAGGTTGGCACTTTTCAAAGAAAATTGGAGTTTAATTACCCAAGACAGATGGGTTTTGGATATCATACACCACGGTTACAGGTTTTATTTCCATACCTTGCCTCCTTTCAAAGGCATGCCAGACGTTCCTCCTCAACAAAGAATAGAGGCTCACAAGCAAGTTTCTCTGTTACTCCAAATAGGGGCCATACAGCCGGTCCCTATGCCAGAAGTGGGCCTAGGATTTTATTCTCCGCCTGTTCCTAGTACCAAAGAAGGGGAACACGTGGAGACAAATTTTGGATTTATCTATCCTCAACACTTATCTGGACATTCCCAAGTTCAAAATGTTGACGTTGCAGCAGCTTTTACCTCTGCTGGGCAAAGATCATTGGATGGTAACTTTGGATCTCAAGGAGGCTTACCTTCATGTTCCTATAAGACTAAGTTGCAGGAAGTATCTGCGTTTTCGAGCTGGGACTTCTCACTATCAGTTCTCTGCATTGCCCTTTGGCTTATCTACTGCCCAGAGTGTTCACAAAGTTCTGGCTCCAGTGATAGCTTTCTTCAGGCTAAAAGGAATACAGATCTATCCTTATTTGGACGACTGCCTGATTCTGGCTCAAGGAAGGAAGAGCTTCTTCATCATTTGGAATATGTGATAGCAGTGCTAAGATGCCTGGGGTATTCTGTGAGCGAAATAAAGTCCAGTCTAGTACCCTCTCAGGACATGTGCTTTCTGGGTGTGAGACTGAATACAGCATCCCAGATGGCCTTTTAACCCCGGACAAACAAAAGAGTCTTTCCCTTTACTTCCATCAACTATCTCATCAGTCCGGGCTGACTGCAAGGACAGTCCTTCAAGCCTTAGGGTTCATGGCATCTTGTATTCTGGTGCTTCCCAATGCCAAACTGCATATGAGGAAGCTGCAATGGTGTCTCAAAATGTATGGACACAGCACTGCCAGGATCTGGACACTGTCATTCAAATAATACCTTGCATTCAAAAGGAATTTTTGTGGTGGGCTCAGGAATGTCACCTAAACAAGGGACTCTCTGTGACCCGGCCAGAGGCGAGTCAGATTTTAACGACAGATGCCTCAGACAAAGCTTGGGGAGCTCATCTAAATGGAAAGTGGATACAAGACAAGTGGCCTGCCAGACTACAACATCTACATATCAACCTGAAGGAGATGTTAGCAGTCCAGTTTGCATTAATAGCTTTCAAGGATTTACTTCTTCCAGGGCAGGTGTTGATTCTAACAGACAACACAACTGTCATGTGGTACATCAACAAGCAAGGGGAACGCATTCTTATCCTCTATGCAGGCAAGCAATGATTTTGTGGGAGACTGCTCTCAGTTTACAGCTCAATCTTCAGGCAAGGTTTCTGCCAGGAGCACAGAACTCCTTAGCAGATGTGTTGAGCAGACGAATTATGGATCCCTACGAGTGGAAATTGGATCCTCATGTATTTCAGAAATTGACAGTGTCATGGGGAACTCCAGACATAGATCTGTTCGCTTCTCCACTAAACCATCAGCTGCCAAAGTTTTGCACAAAGAGGTTTCATCCCGCAGCTTGGAGAGTGGATGCTCTTTCTTTCAATTGGAGCAATCTTCATGTGTATGCCTTTCCACCTCTGCCTCTCCTCCCAAAGGTACTTCTAAAGGTCAGACAGGACAAGCCAAGGATGATTTTAATAGCTCCAGATTGGCCTCGACAGCACTGGTACCCATTACTGAGAAGTCTGGTACAGAAGCCTCCATGGCCTTTGCCTTCGATTCCGCACCTGTTGTCACAGGAGGACAGCCATTTGCTCAATGTCAAGCTTCACTCTCTGCACCTAACAGCCTGGCATATTCTGTTTTGAACCATAGTGGGCCTCCACTTCCTCAGCAAGTTTTGAATGTTATTTTGGAAGCTAGAAGGCCTAGTACAAGGAAAGTGTATGCAGATAAATGGAAGAGATTTTTATTTTGGAGTGCAGCAAAAGATTTTGATGTTTCTGAGCCTAATTTGAGTGTGGCTCTTCAATATCTTACTGAGTTACTGGACAAAGGTTTGTCTTTCTCTTCTATTAAGGTTCATGCTGCAGCAATTTCGGCTCACTATGATTGTGACCCACCATTGTTTTTTAAACAATTTGATTACGCTGAAAAGAATGGGAAAAGAAGTTTTGACAGGAAATCTAAGAAATTTCTAAGAAATTTCTTAGAGACTTGAAACAGTATGAAAATGGAAATGTTTACAAATGGTTTAAGGACGATTTTAACAAGAACAGTGGCAATTACATTCACCATGGGAGGGACAGTGTTTACAAGAATAATTTACCTGAAGGTGAAGATTTTTTATTCACAGGGGGGAGGGGGTACAACAGATACAACAGATGGAACGAAGTAGACATGAAACAGAGAGGCAGGAAATATTGGAACTATTAGTAGACGTCAATAATGTATGTAGTGGTATTGACCCCTTGCCAACAGACATATTATCTAATAACATAGTCAATGAAGTAGGAGATTTTAAGTTGTTCAATTATACCTCTTTACCTATCACTAGAGAACATATTTCTTTGTTTTCTAAGGGTATGAAATTCATTCCCAACCAGCGTTTTGATTTGGTGGACACTCTTGTTGAAATTAAGTTGTTCTTGAGGAAACTCAATTTAGGTGTATTTTTTCGTGATAGTACCACCATTTCCAGGAACAACAATTCTCTTAAAAAAAGAAGTACCTTTACGCCACCATTGCATCATACACTAACATCTTTTGAAAACGTTGTTAGTAAAGAAGTATATGCCCTTCTTAATACAGTTAAAGGAGATAGAATTTCAGGTAGGAACAACAGTGAGGTAGAAAAGACTATTGACAGTTTGTGTGACAACAACATCAGGATAATGTCTGCTGACAAGGGTGGAGGGATAGTTCTGTATGATCAAAATAGTTACACAGAAAAAATTTTTGAGATTCTTAACAACGTGGAACAATACGAAGAATCATCTCTCAATCAAGTGAACATCGCCCACCACAGAATTGATTTATATCTCGAAGAATTTTTGCTGGATGGGAGAATAGATGAAGATACTTACAAATTTTTAAAAGTTGATTTTCCGCAGTTAGCTACTATTTTTGGAATACCCAAAGTGCATAAAGACACAGAGAACCCCCCTTTTAGACCTATTATTTCGGGGAGTCACAGCAAGACCTTTCCCTTTGGTAGAGTGGTAGATAATTGGCTCAAACACATCCCAGCCAATATCAACCACATTATGAAAGACTCTTGGGAATTCTTGGGTATTTTCAATCAAGAGCTGTGGAGTGCCAATATGGTTTTTGTCACTGTGGACATTAAAGACCTTTTTTCGTGTATACCAAGAAACGAGGGAATTGAGAGATTTACCAATTGTTTACTAAAACACAGTGGCTACTGTTGGGACAAAATTCAACTTTTGACTGAATTCATCGAAATTGTACTTGACAATAATTTCATCTACTACGAAGGCGAATACTACCGACAGACCTCAGGGGTAGCAATGGGGGCTTCTTGTGCCCCCATTTATGCCAATCTGGTCTTATTGGACTGGGAAGAAGAATTTGTTCTTAGTTCGGACTGGATGCAATGGATTGGATGCTACGTACGATACTTGGACGATTTATTCATTTTGTGGAAGGGGGATGATACACAGCTACAGAGTTTTATAGAATACATTAATGACACTACCACATACTTGAAATTTGTATATCAAAGTAACGTAAGAGGTATTAATTATTTGGATGTCTACATATTTAATGATGGTGTTACTTTTCAGTCACAGATTCATAGAAAAGAAACATTCAGCAATGGATACCTAGATTTCGGAAGCACACACCCCTACAGTTTAAAACGTAATATACTAAAAGGGCAGTGCATCCGAGCTGCGAGAATGACCTCTATTGAGACTAAGATGAGGCAAGAAATTGAATATATAGGTGGTTTATTTTTGAAAAGAGGTTATCCTGCCCACCTAATCAGGGACGTGACTGGATATGTAATACAAGAATGGGGTAAAAAATATTTGCCACTATTGGGTAAAGGTAACAATTTGCATATATTGAAAAACACTCACAACCATGAGTCAAATTTACAACACTCAAAATCATGTGTTTTGAGATATGGACAGCATGTTGGCAAAGTGAAAGACATAATTAGGAGAAATTGGAACATCATTTCTAGTGACGAGGGTATTAAGGAATATATTAATGATAAGCCTACTTTTGTTCATAAAACTGGATGTAATATGAAAAAGATTATTGAGTTCAAATCCAACAGACAGAATTTTAGAAAGTTTGGTTCCAACAAGGGAACCCAAAAATGTGGATGTTGTTCGCAATGTCCTTACATTTTTGAGGGTGCCAAGTGTACCTTAAGAAATGTTAATAGGAACACTGTGTGGTTTGTGAATGGGAACTGTCTGTCAAGTCATGTGATATATCTAGCTATGTGTGACACATGTGCTTGTTTTTATGTCGGGAAGACCGACAGACAGTTCAAGAATAGAATATACGACCACCAGTACTGTATTAGGAAGAAGGATGAAAATAATGCCCTCTCTCGTCACATACTTGCTTATGACACAAGTCACACCTTTCACTTTGCTATTCTTGAAAAGGTCAATTTGAACCCCAGAGGTGGTGATATTAAGAAAATCGTGGGGGAAAGAGAGATAAAATGGCAACTCAAATTGAATGCAGCATGTTTTCCTGGTTTGAATGAAATGATTTCGACCAAACCACTTGTCAAATATTAAAAAGTTTTTAACATTGGATTTTAGCTTAATTTTATGTACAGTTGTTTGAGTGTGTATTTACAATATTTTTCACCCTCAAAGTTCTTATATATTCATTTATTTATTGACTTATTTAAAAATAATATATTTATATGTTAACTGGTATTAAATGAATTATTACAGTTTGTTTTTAGTACTTTCATGCTGGACGAGTATTTATTTACTCATTTATTTATTTATTTACTCATTTATTTCATTTGCACACATTCAGAACCTAAATGTTTGAATTGTACAGTTTCCCTTTAAATAATGTTGTATAATTAATTAGTGTATGGTTTTGGCGGGTTTTTTAGTATTTAACAGTGCCATTAGGATTGTGTAATTGTTCTGATGAAGCGTATGGGGATAACCAGGATTTGGCACTATTTGTGTTTTTATTGCTATATTAAAGCTGTGTTACTAAAAGGAACTTGGTGGTCCGTGGCTATTCCTGGGGACTTTTGTTTTTCTTGTTTTGGTGATTGTTTTCTCATCCTTTGTTCAAGCAATTTCTTAGAGGGGCAAAGAATATAAGACCCCCACGAAGAGCTCCTACTCCTGCTTGGGATCTCAATTTTGTGTTGGAGAAACTCACTCTACAACCTTTTGAGCCTGCAGCTACTTCTGAGTTGAAATATTTATCATGGAAGACTGCTTTTTTGTTGGCCATTACCTCTGCAAGAAGGGTTTCTGAATTGCAGGCCCTTATGGCGGTTGAGCCTTTCTTGATTTTCCATAAGGATAGGGTATCTTTACGCACTAATCCTTCCTTTATGCCTAAAGTGGTTTCTAGTGTGGCTTTAAACCAAACTATTCATTTGCCTACTTTTTATGCAAATCCCCAAAATAAAGGGGAAAAGATTTTGCACACTTTAGATGTACACAGGCAGTTGCGATATTATTTGGACAGAACTAAAGGGTTCAGGCAGTCTCAGCAGTTATTTGTTTCTTTTGCTTTGAGTTCTCAGGGCAAGCCTGTGTCAAAACAAACTATTTCTAAGTGGATTGGGTTTTGCATTGCTTTCTGTTACTCCCATCATGGCAAGGAGATTCCAGCTGGGATTAGGCCTCATTCCACTAGAGCTACTGCCACTGACAGCTTTTGAGGGGTGGCAACCAAGGATATTTTGGAGGCAGCTACTTGGAGTTCAGTGCATACTTTCTCTAGGCATTATCACCTGCCACTTTACTCTAAATCCAGGGCTGGTTTTGCCACTGCTGTTTTGCAGGGCATTTTGGCAGCTCCTGCTTCCTTATAGTCTGGCCATCCTCCCATACCTCTGCTTTGGGATTCTACCCAAGTGTAAGGACTGCAGCAATGTGAGATGAAGAACATAGTACAGTTTTGTACCTACCATAAATGTAGATGTTCAAGATCCACATTGCTGCAGTCCAATCCTCCCTCCTTCCCTCTGTAGTTAGAGGTGGTTGTGTGGGTTGAGTTGTAAATATTGTGTATATAGTGTATATTTTGTACATATAATTAGGCAAGGGTGCTTGGTTGTTTGTTTTGCTGTCTTTTGGTTTTGACCTTTATTTTTAGGGTCTTCTGACATCTGGGGCAAGAAAAGACTGAGGATATGACGTCGGTCATGCACATTTGTACCCTGACGTCCTGATGTCAGTCAAATGCGCCTTGACCGACGTCAGCCTTATACTTTGATATTCGGGCCGACCGAGGACAGCGGACTACCCAAGTGTAAGGACTGCAGCAATGTGGATCTTCGAACATCTACATTTATGGTAGGTACAAAACTGTACTTTTTGGCTGTTCTCACTCAGGTTTTTCAGGTTATTTCAGGCCCGCCTGACTGAGAAGAGTTCTGCTCTTTCTTTATTGGGATCCTCTTCTCATGCAGCTCATTAGTCCACTAAATACAGTTATGATGCAGCTAATGCCTCTTCTAGGGTTGTGGCCTTTGGTTCTGTGTTGAGAAGGTGTTCCTGGCTTCATCTTCAGCCTTTGCCTGATGATATTAAGACCAAGCTGATGGATGCTACTCTAGATAATAAAAATTTCTGGTTTTGCAGTCACTGAGCTTTTTATGTCTCTTCAGGAAAAGGGTAAGGCTATGCAAGAACTGAAACATATTTTTGTTTCCAAGTTTCAAAGGAACTATCTTAATAAACCTGCCTTTGTCCGTAGACAGTCTCACCCTCCCCCAAGGGTGGAAGGAGGGCTTTTCCTGCTAATTCTACTCAAACTCCTGCCACTAAGAAGCTGCCTTTTCCGGCTTAGGCTCTGTCTAACCATCTTTTTTCCCCACTCCTCAGTTTCATTCCTCTTTCTCTTCATCTTTCCCTGTCCCTTCATAGTTGGTTAAGAATCACTTAGGATTCTTGGTTTCCTTCCATCATTTGTCAGGGGTATTACATGGTTTGAAAGTCCCTTCCCCACTTTTTGGGCATTCCTCAACCTCCTCAGGTACAGCTGCCCTTTATTCCAGTTGTTCTTTGGAACCTTTTGTCTTAAGGAACAATTCAAACAGGGGTTTTACTTCATAATGTTTCTAGTCCCCAGGAAAAAAGGCACCTAGACATCCATTCTGGATCTCTCGTACCTCAACATGTTTTTGGAGGTTCCCTCGTTTTGAGTGTTATCCCTTCCCACCTTGTTTCTTATTCTACTTCCTTTGGCTTTCCTAGTTTCTCTAGATCACAAGGATGACTATCTCGATATCCCTATTCATCCCCTTTTCAGGAAGTTTTTACATTTCTCTGTAGGGTCCTTGTATTTTCAGTTCTCTGCTCTGCCCTTTGGCCTCTCTACTACTCCAAGGGTCTTCACCAGATGTCTTGCTCCTGTGATTACTTTTTGCAGGATGAAGGGAATACAGATCTTTCCTTATCTGGACAACCTGCTCATTCAGGCTTCCTCTCCAGAGATTTTGCTTCAACATCTTCACTTTGCTATTTGTCTCCTACAAATCCTAGGGTTTACAATGAACATCCAAAAATCATTCCTAACTCCTCCTCAGGATCATGTGTTTCTCAGGTAAAGGCTCCAGTCTACTCCAGTGCTGGCATCCCTTCCTCCTCCCAAGGGTTTAACTCTGATTGCCTTCTTTCAATTCCTTCTTCCTCTGGCCTCCATTACAGCCAGGGAGTTTCTAAGGGCTCTGGAGTGCATACCTTCCACCATACCTATGCTTCCTGTGGTCAAGCTTCATATGAGAAAGCTCCAGTGGTTCCAAAAGTCAGTCTGGCTTCAACATTCTCATCCTTTAGATTTTCTGATTCCCCTTCTCCCATGCCTCAAACTGGAGCTTTAGTGGTGGATTCATCATTTATCTTAAAACCCAGGGCTTCCTTTTCAACCTGCAGTCCCTGCTCAAGAACTTTGAAGATGCCTCAGACGTGGGTTGGCGGGCCTTCTTCGGTCCCCTAAAATTTTAATGGCTTTTGGTCTCTTCGTTAGAAGAAGGACCATATAAATATCAGAGATATAAGAGCCCTTCTCCTGGCCCTTCAGGCCTTTCATTCTGTCTTCCTTACAGGGCCCCTCACAGTCTTCACAGACAACACCACAGTGATTTGGTACATCAACAAGCAAGGGGGGGGGGGGACAAGGTCTTACCTCTTGTACAGACTGGATCTTCAGGTTTGGGATCTAGCTGTCCAGTATGAGGTGACTCTTCAGGCTATTGATATTCCTTCAGATCAGAACATTGTAGCAGATTCTTTGAGCAGGTACATAACACAAACTCACAAGTAGATGTTTCACAAAGGTGTGTTTTTGGACATTGTCCACCAGTGGAGTACTCCTCAATTACATCTTTTTACCTCCCATCTGAACAGACAACTTCCTGTCTTTTGCAACAGACTCTCATGTCCTCTGGCCTGGAAAGTGGGCACCCTATCTTTTTCCTGGAAAGGGATGTTTCTTTATGCCTTCCCTCCCCTTCCTCTCATACTGCGGGTCCTGCTCAAGATAGAACAGGATGCTCCCAAAATCTTGTTGGTGACTCCCTTTTGGCCCAGACAGCATTGGTTCCCCCTTATTTTGAATTTAGCCAGGACTAATCATCACAGTTTACCTCACAGGGTGGACCTACACATGACAAGGGGTGTCTCATCCATCCCCACCTGTCCACTGTTCAGCTGACACTGTGGGTGATAGGGTTTTGATCCCTTGTAGGCACCTTTTTCTGAGGATATGCTTTAGGTTTTGCAGGGGCCAGGAAACCCAATACCAGGAAATCTTATTTATCCATTTGGAAGTAAGTTTCTGTTTGGTGTCTTACTTGTAACCTGGATCCACTTTTTGTGGACCTTCCTTTGGTTCTCTTTGTGTGACTTGCTCAGTACTGAGTTGGCATATTCTTCTGTTAATTCTCAATTATCAGGCATACATTTCTGCTTGTCTGCCTTTGATTCCCCCTTTGGCTTCTAGATTACAGGTCAAACAATTTCTTAAAAGGCATCCTTCATATTAGGCCTCCCGAGAAGCCTATTACTTCTTCCTGGGACCTAAATTTTGTCTTGGAAAATTTGACTCCGACTCCTTTTGAGCCTGCAACTTCAGCTTCTTTTCAGCATTGTTCTTGGAAGTGTGTTCTTTTGGCCCTTACCACAGCCAGGTGGGTGTCTGAACTTCTGGCCCTTATGGCTGTTCCTCCCCTTTTTGTTTTTTTCATAAGGACAGGGTGTCTCTTTGTATTAATCCTTCTTTAATGCCCAAGGCGGTTAAAGATTTGTCTCTTAATCAGTATATTCATTTACTCACTTTTTTCCCTTCTCCACAGTCTGCTAGTGAGAAGTTGCTTCCTACCTTGGATTTACACAGACAACTTGGATATTATTTGGATAAAACTAAAGCCATTTGTAAATCTGAGCAGCATTTTGTTTCCTTTCATCTTATGTCTTTGGATTTGGCTTTTTCAAAGCAAACTCTTTCAATTTCGATATCCAAGGCCATTTCTTTTTGTTACGCCTTTCATGGGAAAAGTCTTCCTGTTTCTGTCAAGGTTCATTCTGCCAGGGCTTTGGCTTCTTCTGGTGCTTTTTTCAAAGGTTTGGATACTAACTCCATTCCTGAGGCAGCTAATTGGACTTCTGTACATACTTTTATCAAGCACTATAAGCTGCATGTGGTTTCTAGTGCTAGAGGGCTCTACTGGACCTTCCTTTTCCCAGTGTTCTTAATGAGCTTTTGTACTTTCCCTCCTGTAAAGAATACTGCAACAGTGATATGGAAGGACATAGTACAGTTGTGTAAAATCTTGCCATAGCAGTAGATGTCCTTCTATTCACTATTGCAGTGTTTGCTCCCTCCCTCCTCCCCCTGTTTCTTTCTCCTTCTGGATGCACATGGTCCTTGGACTTGTTCCTCCAGGGGCTCTTCAGTTCTGAGGATGATATATCCGTACATCACCTTTATGCCCTATGTCACGCTCGGGGAACATATGTGTGATATACGGTGTCCCTATTACAACCTAAGGCTTTGTTATACTGAATGGACATCGGGCAACCCTTGGCAGGGGATCCCCACTGTAAAGAATACTGCAACAGTGAAGAGATGGGCATCTACTGTTATAGTAAGATTTTATACAACTGTACTTTATCCACAAATGTGAGATTTAAATGTGTGCTTGCTGCAGCTGTGATTTAATACTCCCCTCACTTTACTTGTCAAAAAACCTGTCAGTCATACTTTCAGTAGTTAAGGAAACAAGGTATTACCTTCATCTTGAAAAAGATGAGGGATTGCACCTAAAATAAAATAAAAAGCACTTACCACCTTCTTGCCCCGAAGTAAGAAAAAAAGCCTTCCTAAGTTGTCCACAAATGTGAGTTTTAAATGTTCTCTAGGTGCGGGTGGTAGTAAATACTCCCTCACCTTGTTATTGGTCAAATGACCTATCAATCACACTTTCAAAATGGAAGAAAACAAGCTGTTCCCCTTTATCATGAAAAAGATGAGGGCTTGCACCCAAAATAAACTAAAAAACACTTAACCACCTACTTTCCCATAAGAAAATAACAAAACCTTTTCAAGTTGTCCACAAATGTGAGTTTTAAATGTCCACTCACTGTGGAAGTGATTTAATTGTCCACTCACCTTGTTATTAGTTGTGTGAAGCTTGAGTTGGTATATATGTAGCAGGGGGTGTGATGGAGCTTGTGGAGCTTACCTCCTTGCAAAAAAAAAAAACTTTTTGTAGAGATTTGCAGAAACACACACACAGACATATTTGTATAAGTGGAAGGTAGGATATGCCAGATAGCAGTTCAGGTGAAAGATAATGACTAGATGTTCAATTTTGAATGAAGAATATAAGCTTCCAGAGCTCTAATTTAAAAGAAAACTCCCTAACAAAGAAGGCCTCCTTTTCAGATCTTTATTGAAGGTAATCATGGTGAGCAATTATCAATTACAAGACTTCTTCAGCTCACGCATTAGTAACAGGGTTTTTAAATACTATGGTGGGCAAGGCGGTCAGCTTGATTGGACTCAATGTGTGGGGGTTGTGTGTGTTTGTAAGTGTGTGTAGTTGGTGGAAAAAAATCCACCTGATTTGCATGTAGAAGTGTGTGTGTGTGTGCGTGCGCGCACATGTGAGGTTGGTTGGTGGAAAAAAAATTCACCTAATTTGTATATCAAGTCCTTGGCACTTCACTGCCCCAGTACCCCCTGTTTTCAAAAGCTTTAACAACTACACACTAAAATACAGGGTTGTTTTAGGTCATTATTTATTAAAAAACATCAGTATCGTTATTTTTGCTTCCTGTGGAATGTACTGTGAAACAATTCAGTTGTTCGCTAATGCAGATTTGATGACATTTGAGTGCAGTATTCATTCAGCCTTTAAATGTACAGCATGTGAGGTTAATTTGTTTTAGTCAGACAAGGAAGTTTTGGTGAAAGCAGTGTGTTTTTTTATCAAGAAAAGAATATATTGCTGACGTAAAAAGCTTCCACAGCACTCTTCTGAGCAAAAAAATCACAGTGCTATGAAACTATGATAGTGGCCTTTCTTGAAGATGAATGCTGTTGTAGGCCTCAGCCTCTTAAGAGGCTAGTGTAGAACACAGACCCTAGCGATGTGTGACAAACAATCAAAATGTGGAATACCTTATTTTTGCACTGCGCAAAAACGCACCATTTCCATGGAGCCTTGACATATCTGAGTAGAATCACGGACAAATCCAGAATTAACAAGAAACACTTAAAATATTTCAACTATTACCTTGAGTCATTGACAAAATAAGAGAATAAGAATTAATATTCATTTTCTGAAATAATCCGTCAGGAACAAAAAATCCAAAGTTATAGCTCCAGCAAAAGTCAGCAGCCCAGCAGCAGCACCACCGTCAGTATAGAATGTTCCCTCCACATGTACTGCAGGCAAATTGAAACTCCTCAAGTAATACTTTTTTCTTAGTTGCTCCTACTGCCTACTGGGTATCAAACTCTCTCTTGGTCAACTGGCCCAGTGCTAACCAATGGATGCAGTCAGTCAGGCAGACACAAGGGATGGTTCTGCTTAGCCTTAACACCTGCACATGCTTATTCATGTCTAATAGATTGTCATGCAATGGATCTTTCCGATGCATGCCATACTTCTGTGTGATGTAATCAGTTGACCATACTCCCCTTCTTGGAGACAAGTATCTCCAGATGATCCCCAGTCTCCACAAAGGATTCCACTATGGAGAGTGTACCCACGAGGACACACCCTCCCCCATCCCTTGCAGGCATAAGCATTATTGTTTCTCTCGTGCCCATGCCAGCTTTAACAGACAGCTGAACTTCTATGTGAACTGGGGTTACCTGGCTGTAATTAGAATTTTATTCCTCTATGCCAGTGGAGGTAACTCCACATGTAATACTTAGTTATACAGCCACTATACAAGGGGGACATGATCAATGGCATTGCATTCCAAGTTTACATCGGCATGCTATACTGTATATACTTACCTCAGATTTGGAATAGGAAGGTAAAACTTACAGACTACTGCATATAGCTAATTCAGTATGATTTTGTATTAGCTTTACTGTTATAAGAAACATTATCTTGTAAAAGTGTATCCTAGCTCTTAACCTCTTACCACAAAAAATCTGGACAAAGCCAAAAAGTAATGGGGGGACAAAGCCCCAAAATATGGACACATTTTAAATGTTGCTCTTATAAACTTGGACAATTGCTAGAATAAAAGGTCTTGTGTTCATCATGAATTTTCTGAAGGATATGAACTCTGAAATTCAATTGTCTGTCATTTAGAGACTTCTGTCCCCACTGATTTGCCACAAAAATCCAGAAAATCACAAATTTTATGAGGAACAAACTAAAAATATGACGCAAACATCTGGAGAGTTGCATGGTATGCTGTTTGGGTGTTTCTTGTTAATGATTTAATAAACCATAATGCTGTCACACTTGCCTGCACATAAGGTTAACCATTGTCAAGGTTGGTATACTTAAATATATGCTTTATTAATATCACTTTAGTTTCTTGTTTTCTGATTGTTGTAAGTTATTACAATCATGTAAGGTATGTAACCACACTTGTTGCAATATAAGAAAATGAGCTGCAGATGTAATTTATAACTAGTCTGTAAATTTAAATTTGTTCAAAATGCATGATCCTTCAATGCATTAGTGCAGTGCTGTTACATCCCTACAGGTACATTAAGAAAGACCACTGCTGATTGACACATGTGCTAACCTGTAACAGATGATGTTCTTCGTGTTTCACTGTTGCAGTCATCACACTTGGGTTATCTGCCTGCAGGTAGCACTCCGTTGACCAGAATACCAGACACTTAGTGTTTCTGTGTCGGATGCTGTTGCTGCAGGACTGACGTCAGGTCGTCAAGGGTATAAAAATAGGCAGCTGACGTCATTACATCAGTCTTTCTTGCTGAGGAGCCCGAAGCAGAAGCAGTTTGCAAGGGCTGGTTGGCCGCTACCTGAATTTTCGTTTATGAATTTATTAATCCTGAAGTCTTCTAAAGCTAAGTACACTGTTGGGGATCCTTTTTTCTTGCTCTAACTGATGTCAGAAAATTTAACAATTGTCTCGCCTGTGGAAAGCAAATACCACACCAAGATTTCCATTCTTACTGCGTCACCTGTTTAGACCCAGACCATGACGTCCCTCGCTGCCAGTTTTGTGCTTTGTTCAATGCCAGAACTATTCGTCGTCGGGCCCTTATTGTAGCTAAATACTTTCGTTCTCAGTTTCCATATTCCGAAATGGCTTCGGTAAGCCATCCAACTACCAATCTTCTGAAGAAACTTAGGGATATAGTCAGAGACAGACCGCAAAGGCCCAAAACTGCAGACGACGCTTCTGTTAAGCTAGTCGCCAGTTTGCCGGTACTCAGTGAGGCACTTTCACAGCCCCTGATGCCCATTTCGATGGATTCGCAGGCCTCTACCAAGACCTGTTCGGAGTCCAGTATGCCACGAGGCTCTTCTTTGACTACGGAACCTGCGGATGTCTCTACCTTGGATGGGTCCAGAGCCACTGTGCAGGCACCGGCTTCTGACCAAGTTCTTCGCACTACTGATATTTGACACAAACCAATGACTTCTTTTGCGTCACTTCTTTCTAAAACTGCCAAGTTTCTAAGGCCCAGAATACGAGCTACTCCTAAAAAAACAACGACCCAAACTCAAGTGTCTGCTTCCTTGCCACAATCACAGATGCTTAAAATGGCAGAAAACCTTATTGTGATGATTAGGGGAAGCCAGCCTTACCCCACTAAAAGGAAAAGAGACTTGTCCCCAGCAGCTTTATCTGATCAAGAGTCCGACGACTCTGAGGTTTCTGATTATGAAGACATGCCCTTATCTGCTTATGAGGATTCAGATGCAGAGGAATCCATTCCTTCTGCCTCTTCTCTAGAGGATTTTTCTTTTGGCGAAACCCTACATACTTTAAGAGAGCATTTCCATTGGGAATGCCAGGATTATCCTCAGTCCAAAAAGAGACTCAGGGAATTTTTAGATTTACCACAGCACAGACCCTTAGCTATCTCCTATTCTGGATGTTGTGGATGATGTCTTTATGGAATCCAGTCTAACTCCTGATACTCTACCCCCTGCTCCCAGAAAACCTGACAGATACTACAGAGTCCCTGACTCTCACAAATTTCTTTTCAGAATCCTACTGCTGATCCAGAGGTCATCTCCCAAGGACATAAAGGAATAAAAGCAACTACAGCTAAGAATCCCATCCCCTCGGACAGGGATTCCTGAGAGTTAGACAGATGGGGTAAAAAAGTATACACCTCTGCAACTCTTGCCATTAGAGCATTAATTTGTCAGTTCCACATGCTGAAATACCAGCAACATACTATGTAACTTATTAAGCAAAAATTATCTACCTTCCCTGACTGCGCAGAAAATAAAGAATTACAGAAGCTTATGCATTCTTCAAGTCAAGTCAGCAAGCATACCCTGCAATGTGGGTTTGACGCCCTAGAAGCATCTTGCAGGGCAGCAGTCACAGGTTCTGTACTTAGAAGGCATGCCTGGCTTAAGGAACAGACCTTGCCAGACCA